>NW_017306309.1:2048807-2054930 GCF_000935625.1 Nanorana parkeri | reverse complement strand
GAAAGCTGTATGGAAACTGCACTGATCAGTGCAGCAAAAATAGTGCAGGGAGAAGTTCAGGTGGGGGGCAGTTCAGATCGCGCCGAACAGTCCCCATAGCAATGTATAGGATGGTTCATGTCGGCGGATCCGCATGGCCGAATCGCCCCGGTGTGAACAGGGCCTAAGACAATTGCTAATGGTTACAACTTAGTCAATGTTTAATTTAAAAAAATATAAATATTTAGTTTCAATTATGTTATATTAAAACTGCTGAATCCCTCTAAGGATGTTTAGATTCCTCAGTTATCTTGTCATGAGAGACCCATGTAAATAGCAAACAACATAACAAAAATAGCTGACATTAACAGTTTAAAAAAAATACATATTGCTTCCTCTGGGAATAAGTACACTATGTCCGTTATTAGCTTTATTTATTTATACATTCTTCTCCAAGAAAAGTAGTACGGGTTATTTTTTTTTTTTTAAATATATCTAGTGCTTTGAAAGCCGAAGCAAATATGTAGTTTGGTATATAGGTTGTATTTCAGTTAAAAAGCCAGGTACTGTAAGATTGTTAATCTTATCCATAATACATACTAAGACATGGCTTTGACCCTGCTGAATGAAGTAAGCTGGGCATAATTTTGCATATGAAACAATGCTGCTAGCTTCTAATCAATGAGAGTACTTTAACTGGTTTACAAGAAAAATGTATTTATGGTTTTAAAGTACGTGCATTTCTCTTTCCCAATGTTTATTACATTGAGTTGGAATTTAAAAAGTAACGAAGGTTTGAATGAGGAAAAAGGAGTTATATTTATACATATTTTTATTTATGTATAAATTGTGTGTGATACAACAATCAATAATACATTTTTATTTATTTATTGATTGTTGTATCACACACATTGCTGATTTTAGCATGATTGTAGCCAACTATTTACAGGAGGGGGTTTTCTTTAAACTTTAATATGTTTATATATACACATTTATTGTTGTTGGTATTTTTTTTAAACTTATATTGTTTTACAGATTTAGCACTTATAAGGGGAGATAGCGCAGTGTATTTTTTCAATCTGATTGAGGAAAAAGCCAAAAGAGGACACAATCAGATGCCAACAAAAATGCTAAATTTCACCTTATTTAAGGTGATCATATAGGATCAGATGAGTGATCTTCCTAAAGGGTATGTACAGTGATGGAATGCACAGAGAATGGAATGTGTTTAATAGAACAGAGGATGGAGCAAAGCACACTGGAACTATATAGAGTTTTGCACTGAAAATCTTTACAATGGACACTATAAAGCAAGATGTGGGCTATGTTTCTTTATTAAGAGGAGTATTGAACATATGCGTACACAATCTATATTAATATTTGGAAAAGTGTTTTCATTTCCGGTATACAATAAGGATTCATCAAACAGTTATAAAATATTTATTTTATTTTATTATTGCTTTAGTTTACATCATTTTCAGTATTCATTGGCAAACATTGAAATTTTGAGGATAAGTAAGCATTGAGCACAATAACAAGTATTTATTGTTTTATACTAACAGATAATAAGCACAGCTGCTAATTTCACATAATGGTTGGATGGAGGAAGGGGGGCAAGGAGTTAAAACTTTTTCATATAAAAAAGATAAATGCTGCAACTGAAGTTCAGATTTAAATGGGAAATGTGATATTTAATTTAGCTCATTATGGCTGAGAAAACATTTGTTTTCCTAAATATCTTTTTTATTAATTTTTCAGATCCAACAAAACAACAACAAAAAAAACCTCACAATGACACAATCAACAAACAATGCATATACCTAGCACTTAAATAATAGAGAAAACATTTAACCACAGAAAACACACAAATATACAATAAATATGAACTTTTATGTTCAACTGCTTATATGCATACATTAACACTAAACCAAGAAGAACATATGCTGTGGTTGAATCACACATTCAATCAGTGCAATCAGATGCTAGGTAATTAGAGAATAAGCTCACAAGAAACTACATCTGTCAAAATATGACCCTGGATGCAAGATAAGCTTCAGACATAATAGTGTCATTTCACAAAAGGGAATTAATTATTATATATCATTTTGATATTGTAATATAGTTACATAGTTAGTCAGGTTGAAAAAAGACTCAAGTCCATCGAGTTCAACCTATGTGTTGGAATGTACACCATTTTCATGTACGAAAACTGCCAAACAGCTATCTTCAAAAATTGACTCTGAGATTGCATGGGTCATCAAAGAAACCAACTGTGTGTTATTCACATGTGTAACAAGTAAGTTGCGCTCGGTCAAAATATAAGTGAATTTTAAATTCGATTCAATAATCTCTCAAAACAAAGGGAAAGATTACGTGCAGATAACGGGAATAAATATCTCAGCTAGTGGCAGTAAATATAGTGATGTTAAACGGTGTGTGAATGTGTCAATCACAGCCTGGTGTTAATTGAGTGTTTATATATGCATAGTGAACTTGATGTATTAAACAAAACATCTGATGGTGAAAACATCTACATGGACATTTTATAAAACCATGTAAAAATCTCTAATCATAAGTGAAAAAAAGCATAATGAGAAACCTATATAATATACATATATCTATATAGTATATTAAACAACAAATAATAAAAATTTACAGTGCAACCCAGTGCGCTCTGATTCCTCTCAAAGCGGGATCTGCGGGGTTAATTGGCTCAAATCCTAGCGACAATATAGCAAGCAGTCATTTCAGAGATATTGCGGTTTGCATAAAACAGTAGTTACTTTCCTTATTTCCGTGATGTCTGAGTGGAAAGTTTGTTCGTTCCCCAGAGGATTCCCCAGGGATGTCCGCAAAAATCCGTATCCGACCACCCAATGGCCCAGAGAATCCGGAAAGGTCTATGGTTCCAATGATCCGGCAGAATCTTTTCTCTCCAGATCTAGCAATCTGGTATAGTTTTCTCCTCCTGTAACGGGTTTTCTGAAGACTCACCGCCCGACTGGCGGCGAAGGCCTGTTAAAATCTCCCAGGGGAAAAAAACAGAGAAAGGAGGCGGGACCTTCTAAGTGCAGTAACTAAAAGAGTTTATTTTTTTATTTTTTTTAAATGTATAAATTGCACTTACAAGATAAATGAATTATTTTTTTTTATTATGTTTAGTTATAGTTGTGTATAAATAAATAAGACTGTTGTTTCTTTTAACCATTGTATCGTTGTTATCATCATTGGAAGCAGAGAATAGCATGTTAACTTATTTCAGGAAGCCAAGGCAATTTAGATATTACATTATGATCCTTTTTTTTTCTTATTGTGCATTCACTAACAGTGCTGACTGCTGAAATAGTTGTTTCTGTGTTAGTCAAGCTGCATTTTATACCTGATCTTGTTAGGATAGTGCATTGTGCAGTTCTTTTGGGATGCCCTGGGCCCTGAGGGTGCAAGCACCCACATGGTTTTTGAAGATTTTGGCGGTGTTTTGACTATGCCACTTGCACTGCAGCCACTACTTTTGTTACCTCTCAACCCCTGTGCAATATGCACTCCTGACCCCTCCACTTTGTGTGTTAGGCACTTCTGATCCCTGCACTCTATGTATTACTCACTCCTGACCCCTGTAGTCTGTGCATTATGTACTCCTGAACCCGCAACTCTGTGTTATGCACTCATTACTCCTGCACTTTTTGCATTACACAGCACTGACCCCTGCACAGTGTGTTACACACTCTTGACCAATGCTCCCTGTGAATGTATGTACCTTGACCCCTGCACTCTTTATATTATGCACTTCCCTTGCCCTTTGTGTGCTATGCACTCCTGACCTCTATACTCAATGTGTTATGCATTACTTTGCCCTGTGATCTGTGCATTACACACTTCTGAGCACTGTGTTCTGTGCATTACGCATTCCTAAGCCCTGCACTATATACAATATGTTGTAAATGTCATACTTCTGACCACTGCATTACACCAAAGTGTATAGGAAGTTAGAAACTCACTGAATTTCTGGCAGGATCAACAGGCATTTTTGCACTTATGAAACAGATATCACTAAATGCTTAAAATCATATATGTTTAACAACCAAAAAGAAGCAGGAATGTATGGTTAGGGTTTATATACACTTAAAAGGGAAACTATAACAGTTTTGAGTAAATCAGTCTTTTTTAAAGTGTTTTTGAAGTTTTTTATCTCTCTCTTTTTTTATAAAGATACAATGTTTGTTTCATAGTTACATAGTTACATAGTTGTTTCACAAATAACTATTTAATAAATGGGGCACTCAAAGTACTATGGGTTAGCTAAAGAGACAGCACAGCAAATACATCTTGCTTTTTCGCACCCTATGCCTAATAGAAACCTGTATTAAAGGAGGACTATGAGGCGAGTGAAGATCACTCAGTTCTGGCTGACCTGTGACAATGAAACTGTCACAGGTCGTCTCAATAGATCGGGAAGTGAGTGAACACATACCGTCGCTCGCTCACTTCTCGATTCTGTCCCGTCAGAGAGCCGTGACTGTCACTCACGGCTCCCTGCAGGGATTCCCCCCCTCCCCTGTCCGATCCTCCAGCGCTGACTGGCGGAAACGGACAGGGGAGGGGGCGGGTACAGCTGGCTCTGCCTCTAGATAGGCAGAGCCAGCTGTCACTCACGGAGCTGGGTGGATCCAGACAGTAATGTCGGGATTCGTCCCGGCTGCAGCGTCTCAGTATATCGCGAGCTGTAGCTCACGGTATACTGATCTTTGGGTGACGGACGCTAGTTTGTATCCTCCCGTTACCCTTAGGAGAACTACAGGGAAAAGCCCTAACCCCATAGTTCTCCTTTAAGCCATCTAATACAGGGCAAGTCTTTGCTTTGATTACTTACCTGTTCTGTGTAAACAGCAGAGCTGAAAGCTTGAAATAGCTCAATATCCGAAAAAGGAGACTACTGCGCCATCTGCTGGCTGGATAAATGACTGCATAATAATGCAATGATTGTTTACTTATATTAAAAAAAGTAGAAAGTGTTGGATAAAAAATTATATATTGACTGTAATAAAAAAAGTAATACAAAACTCTATACATTGCCTTTAAAGTCCAAAATAACATATTATTTTCTATTGTGTCTATTAAAAAATGTGTTTAAATGCATTGTAGATTGAGGCAATTGTAAATACTGTATGTGTAAATAAGTTACACTAAAGCATATAAATGATAGACTATTTCTTAGGGAATTTACACCATGAATATAAATGACTGCAAGGTAAGTACATCATTATGATAAATGACTTTGATGTTTATAAGAAACCTGCAGGAGATCATATTGCAATTTCTTTTGGGGCATTACAATAATCTTTGTGTTATTATATTGTTTCACAGGATTTCTGTGATTTTATTTCCTGAATTTCTTTAAAAACCTATTTTTTTACACGTGCCTGTGCTATGAATCATATTGATTCACTCAATCCAACTAGTCGACCTTTGGCTACCCTTTTTCACTAAACAACTGTGGATGTACACTAGCATAGCACAAGAAGAATGTAATTAAGGGTCAGTGGAACACTAAGTAGTAGCAGACGTTTTCTCAAAGTGATTGTTTTCTATCATCGCTTAAAGTCATCTGATAAAAAAAAGGTTTTCAATTCAGAACTCGTTTTTTGCACTTGCAAAATCAATGGGCTCCAATGTTGCCCCAATATACACAAGCACATTTCTGGAATGTTATGAGCATACCGTTGTATTCATCTCTGTGCTGCTTTTCAACCACAATGCGGCTTGATGGAAGTACACAGGCAATGTGTTTGCCTTGTACTAGGGCATTTGTTGATCCTAATTGTTTTCTATATAGTGGATGGCAACACGGTTCCATTACTAGACACTTGTGTCCACTTTGAGAATGGTTTATTAATAATCTGACTGGAGCTGTTTTACCTGCTAAAGGATTGTTTTTTTCTGTCCATCCATTTGTGAGATTTATACATCTTTGTCACACTAAACAACCCTGTCTGGTCAGAAAGGAGACCTGATTTTCCTTTCATGTAGTCCAGCAAAATGAGAGTCAAAAAATGTATTAGTTCATCTATCACTGCTCTTTCCTACTATCAACAAACATGCTCCTTACACTGAAGCACATCTGTCTGGCTCATTTTGCTGCCCCCC
>NW_017306309.1:1995632-2047801 GCF_000935625.1 Nanorana parkeri | reverse complement strand
CAGGCCTAAAACTGCTTTACAGCAAGAAGCTGATACCAAGTCAAGTCATTTAGGTACTTACAACAGCTGCATGAAAAAGTACATTCAATGATGTATTGATAGATACAGAGCTAAATGTGCCTTTCAAATCTGTCTGGAGTTCAACTTTAACACTGCTGCAGTAGTCAGCTGTTGTATGCAAGGCTGATCAGTTTTCTCTGCCCAGTTATTAAATGAAAGTGGTTGGAACCAGATGATTAACCACTTGAAGACCAGGTGTTTACATCCCCTTCCTGTCCAGGCCATTTTTCAGTATTCAGCGCTGCGGTACTTTGACTGACATTTATTCCATTATGCAACGCTGAAATGAATTTTAGACCATTTTTTGGGTTCAGATAGAGCTTTCTTTTGGTGGTATTTAATCACCACTGGGGTTTTTATTTGTTACTATATTAAGGAAAAATTACTGAAAATTTGCGCATGAGTGGGCATGGCTGAACGGACGTTTAAATATGCCCGCTCAGATCCAGGAAGCTCCCGGGCGGCCGTTTTTTTACATCGGCTGGCCAGGAAGTGGTTACGGTAACAGGTTTAGGTGATGGACAAAGGATATGAAACAAATGACTTGTATTTAAATACAGTAATACATTACGTAATGTATCATTGTATTTACATTATGTAAAGGTATACACCACTGGGTGCAGACTAGCTGGGGCCAGGTTGTACACCAGTACACATGTGCAGGTTTATGCAAGTAGTGGTGTAAATCCACATATAGCCGACTACACCCATTCACTACTTACTGTGGATGTCTGTACACCACAGCTGTGTATCCCTGGCGTTGAAATACACCCACACTGTATGCTTTATGGCCTTTTGCACCCATGTGCATAAGGCCTTTCCCTATCTCCAAGGGCCATATCCTAACATTCACAATACTTTGATATTGCACATTTTTAATATAACACTTGTACAAAAAATGTTTTTACAGACAGAAACCCAGACAAGTTAACAGGGTTTTAAAACTATCCTTAGCGTTTGGCTTACAGATCTCACAGAAAAAGTGGTCTGTACATTTAAATAAAACACACAGCTAGACAAAACCATTTTCAAGTTCTGTAGAACATAACAATACCACATGGAGGGGGTGACTGAGTCATACATCTGAGGGGAAAAAGAGAGTATTGGATTGCCATATTATAGTCAATACATCTAGGAAAATTAAAAACAAAATTATGATATCCATTTGTTTTTGCAAATGCTGTGTTTTATTTTCCTATTCCAAGTTTTTTTTCCCCTATACTGAAATCTTTGTTCTTTCTGTTCCTTGAAAATTAAGGAATAGCACAGATGATATTTTAAGTGTTTTGAAAACTGTTTTCTTTAAAAGGATTTACAGATATATTTTAACTGTGATTTTTAAAAGAGAACTATGGCCATCTTTTTTTGCCATAGTTCTCTTTAGGGTCACAGGAGGACATATAGTAATGTCCTCCTGTGAACCCAAAACTCTATTACCTGCTATATGCTGACAGGGCAGAACCACACTGCAACCAGGGCGCATCCCGACAATATTTTCAGGATCCACCCTGCTGCCTGATTGACAGCTGTCTCTCTAGAGGCAGAGCCAGCTGTGCCCACCAGCTCCCAATCCCCCCAGTCAGCACTGGAGGAATGGAGAGGGAGGGGGGGGAATCCCTGTGGAGAGTAGAGACTAAAGGTGCCCATACACCTTACGATTATCGGACGATTTTTGGACGACGGCCCCATCCTGCCCCGATTATCGAAAGGTTCAATCAGCGGTAGTTAAAAAAAAAACACCTGGACGACTTGCGGTAATTGACCGCAATTATTTTTGTTTGCGCATGCGCAGTGTTAATTGTACGACGTTTGATGGACGGAAACGCCACCAACCATGCGAACATCAAGTTTTCAAACATGCTTGACCGTCAAAAGTCGTACGATTGTACAGTACTATCGGTCGGGCACTCTATTCACACGTTACGATTGTCGTACGAAAAGTCGATCGCATACGATTATCGTACGATAATCGTAAGGTGTATGGGCCCCTTTACAGTCACCGTTCTCTGCAGGAAAAAGATTGGTATTGCAGCAATTGGTGGTATGTGATTGCTCAGTTCCCACTCAAAAGAGCTTCAGTGTCACACATTGGCTCTAATTATGGGGATGAGTGTATTTCCCTCTCCCCATATTTCTCCTTTAATGTTTTAATCTTTATGTATTGGTTGATTGAGCTTTGTGTATTTTACACTAAACAATCTGTGTTGCGGAATCATATTGTAAGGGGGACATGCGCATGTGATATTGGAAGTGGTAAACCACCACTTTTATTTGGCACAGTTTCAATGCAGGAGGGTTTTTTACAACAAGTCCAAAGCATTAAAAAAAATAAAAAATCTGCTTGTCCAAGCCGCCTACTAAACTAAGGTCAGCTCCTGACTAACATCCCCCAAATGGGTTACACAACACAAACAGGCAGCACTTGTACCTTTTTTTAGTGTTTTGTCGGCACTTAGCCTTTTCACACAGCAGCGGGTTCCCACAGCAGAGAGTGCAATAAAGTGAGCCCTGATCATCAGTCAGCTCACATATATAAAGGCCTGGGGACAGCTGAGACTAATAATGAGGTCGGTCTACCAGGTAAGATTTGACTCTAGTTATGAAGGCTTTATCTCAGCTAAAGCTCGACAAAGTGGACCCAAAAAAGAGATTATTAAGAAAACAAAAAGTTTGTTTTCTTCGCATCAGTCATAAACCCTGGAGCCCCTCGAAAAGCGTATGTGAGAAAGCTAGGTGACATATACACACTGTTCACAATCCTGCTTGCCAGTGCCGCTATCCTGTTTTTTTGTTTTTTTTAACATGGACTGGGGCGAACTTATAATCGTTTCCATCTTGTCCATTAGAGGTTTTATGACTCGTCTTGCCCAGTGCTGTAGCCAAGATACTAGACTTCTTCCAGGCTTATGACACATTTTTCAGATTTGCTGTTAACCCGTTCTGACCTGGGTCCTGAAGTACAGAGGCTTTGTAGAGCTTTGGGTTGGATAAAGCCTCAAACCCTAGTTCCACGTCTTAACCTGTTAGCCTAATTAATCCCTAAGTAGTCTCAGATGTCCACAGGGCTTTTTATATGTGATCTGACTAATGCTGAGGGCACTTTCTCTTTACTATCTCTACTGTAAAGGTGCCCATACACTGCACGATTCTCTTATGAGAATCGCGGGAAATCCCGCGATCGTACGAGAATCGTGCAGTGTGAATGAAGACGTGCGATCGTTTCTACAGTTTTGTCTAAGGAGCATGTTAGAAAACCAGCCGAAAAGCTTACGATTTTCGGCTGGTTTGAATGATGCTCGGGAGACAAATGCCGAACGGGCCGGTGTGCGCACGCGCACACTGCCCGTTCAGCGTTGCGCTCATCGGAAGCTCGCCCCTCAGGCGGGCGGGCTTGCGATGATCGCAAGTACGATCTGCCTGTCCAAGATGGGCAGATCGTAAGTTTTTTTAATTACTTTACAACCATCGCAAGACTAAGGTTTTGCGATGGTTGTAAAGTTTATGGCCACCTTTAGAGTCTGCTGCTGGGGAAAAGGTTGACTGCTAACAGAACACTAAAAAGGTAAATTAGGTGCCTATTTATTTTGAGGAACCCATTAGGGGACATCCTGTGAATCAGGAATTGACTTACATTTAGTTAGCAGTTTGGATGAACAGATTTTGTTTATGCTACTGATTTGCTGTACAAAGTCCTCCAGCACTGAACCTTTTGTTTACTGTGTTACTGTGTTAGTGAATACTGAGTAGGACAATCACTTCTATTACAGGACCTGAATTTGGCTCTACAACGTGCCATGGCTGCTACTGTTTGTTTACATCCTTATACTGCCACACAGTATTACTTATAGTGGCAACAGTAAAAGGGTAAAATATCTAAAAATTCCAGAGACCATTCAGAATTAATTGAGCAGTGCATTTGACCTGCTTCATGCTGCTTTTACATTCCCATAGATCTGTATGGGGAGAGAAGCAAACAAAAGCCCACCGACAATGGCCCTTACATATCTTTGCCAAGCCTGTCAGTTGGTCGACTAATATTAAATTTTCACTGGATCCACACATTTGAAAGTATTATATGCAGAGTAAAGAGTTCCTGATTCTGCTGTATTCTGTTATAGTATTGGACATTTGAATAAAAATAACCAAAAAATTTTCTTCGTTTTTAGTCTTCAGGATTTCATTTGGAATTCAGGATTGAGAAAAAAAAAGAATTGGACATATCTCTGGTAAGAAACAAACTCATGGAAACATTTTGTTTTATGATTGGATATATCCATGTGGAAAGGCTTTATGTACCTGTATAAGTCTCCTTGCTTGAAGGAATTGCCACTATTTAACATCTGACACTCATATTTTCTATTAGTGTTTAATTGAAATGAGAGTCTTACTTTAATATATATTGTAATGACTTTGCCAATAGGCAGTGTTGAAAGCACAAATTACTGGTCATACAATATGCATTGATGATTGAAATGGATAATATCAGGTAATATAATAAATGATAGTTGTTGGTTTGTGTACCCATGTGGGCATATTACATTATTGCTTTTCAAGGAGTACTTACTGTTTTCTATAGGTTTGGCCCATTTGATATTAAGAAGAATGTTTGAGGTGTTACTACCCAATAGAATATCTGGCTTTCCCTGATTGCTTTTAATTCTCCTGATTCCTGTGCTTGGTTTGTGGGTGCCCTGTTCTTTGCTCTTCTGTGGTTCCTCCCCATCCATGCCCATGGTTGAATTGTGGATAGTACCGTAAGTTCATTGAACTAGACAAACTGTATTAATCAATAAATGTGTCTATACCAATTAGAATTAAACTATGTTCTTTAATATACAATTTTTTTTATAGAAAGACAGTAGCCTATTCCTGAAGAAGCGGATCTCCATGAAACACGTGGAAATTTGTTATTTTCCCACTGGACTACAACACAATAAGGAATGTGATATTCAGCAAACTGTAAAAAGTACTGTAATGTTAAAATTATGGGAGGATGCGGCTGCATCCTTTGGTCTGTTTTAGACAATCTCTCTTTTCCTTTTAAAACCATGTTTATATATTTTTAGACATGTTAAAATAAAAATGTGTTACATTTTATACAAAAGTACACTTTGTGTAATCCTTGGAGTACCTTAAAGGTCCAAACTCTTTTTTTCTTTCTTTGATACAATTTAGTCTTTTTATATGTATAGGATTTGCTCGTGAATTTGCTCTCTCTTAGCAAGTGACAAGGTAATCACAGTAATCTCTCTCATTCTACAAAGAGTCTGTGAAGAAGGCATTGTCATCATGTATGCCATTAAGCAACATTATAAACTCTCTAATCCTTTTAAGTATGTAATTACATGGCAGTAACCTAATCTAATTTACTTAAACATCTGCTGAATTATGAAGACTGTTAAGAATCCTTTTTTAATATGCAATCTCAACAAATGCTAATGTGTTAATGTTTTAAATATAACTTGTTTTTTAAGCACAGTTTGTAATTATATATGTACATGAGGGCCATCACATGTTTCTCTTTCTAAATGCAGGCTTGCAATATATACACATAAAAAAACTGTAGGTTCCATGCAAGTACACCCCTATGACACACGGCATGAGCCTTAATGAGATAAGTGGCTATGACTGGTACCGCTAGACTGAAAAATTCAACCTGGGCTTGGGCAGGGCCAAATATAAGATATTAGGCCATGTAAGCAATCGATATACAGGCAAGTAGATCCTTTAATGGAAATTATGGGTATTCTCCATGTGCATGCCTGCAGAAAACCTTCCATTTAAAGTGACACTAAACCCAGGAGTTAAATCTTAAAAATTAAATCAAGTATCTTAACTATTAACACAAATGTATCTTATTTGTGTATCACTCAGCTTTAGATCCTTAAATCATCTCTGAATTCATACTGGCATTGTCTTTCCTTCTGAAGGGAGGCTACTTTTGTTCCCCATGGTCCCTGCGTGTGTTGTAAAGTAGCCACCGATCCACGCTTGCTCCCGGGATGGACTACAATCTCAGGTTTAATTTGTATTGAGATTGTAGTCCATCCTGGGAGCTTGTAGCAGTGACTACTTTATAACACACACCGGGACCATGGGGAACAAAAGTAGCCACCCTCCAGAAGGAAGGGTGTCAGCATGAATTCAGAGATGATTTGAGGAACTACAGCTGAGTGATACACAAATAAGATACATTTTATTTAATAGTTAAGGTACTTAAATGCATTTTTGGATTTTTAACTCCTGAGTTTAGTGTCATTTTAAATTGCGTGGAAACCAGAAAGTATCATTTTAGTCCACCTGTTAACAGTGGATTCAAATGAAACCATTCATACGTTTATTTTGTTCAGTTACAACAATGCAGTATCAGGGAAGCGGAAAAAAGATAAAGTGTACTGTTAACTTCCTGGTAAAACTAATACCACCAAGACAGTAAGGGAAAATTCTTTAACAGAGCCCAGGCAGCATCACCTGACACCCTATCCAGAAAAAAAATAAAGAAAAAAAAATGTTTGTTAGACATACACTTTAATCAAGCCTTTTACTAAAGTAATCTACAAACATCCACTCATTAGCTAGACATATAGACTAGTACACACACACACACACATGAAATAGAGAGAGCAATTTCTGTTTATTAACAATTGACCAACTGGTTTACATGTGTTATATTTCTAAAGCATATATTGTTTGGCTCTTTATACAGCACTGCACTTATTCATTAGTCATTTTCCCCAGTATTTACCATCTTTTTGTTATCATGTTTCTATCATGACAAAATTCATTTCCATTAGGATTTTTCCTATTTGTGAGCAGGTGAATACATCATTTTACCTGCGTTCACTATTGAGAGTTCCCTTTCTGAAAGCTACTCTTCAATCAGTGTTCTTTTTTTCAATGGATATTAGGTCAACTTTGACATTGCTCCTGTAATTCTACAGAACCAGTGTCACGAAAGTTGTTTTTTTCTTGCTCCATAAACTTGTATTAAGAATGCAGTAAAGTAGGTATATATAGGTATATATAGGTATACAATCAGGTACAGCACTGAGAGATCATAGACAAGGTTGTGCAGGCAAACAACAGTTGTAACAAGTAAGTGATAATAATGAAAGTCCGTTTCTTTACCTTAACAAATACATAGCGAGTACACAGTAATAGCAAATCTAGAAATCAGATTTTTAAGCTATGGGAGGGGGTCAGTAGAAGAGTGAAAATAATGGACAGAGGTGAAAAGTGGAGAAAGGGGGGAAAGAAGCAAAGAGAAAGGAGAGGGGGGAATGAGTAGGAGGGGGAAAGGGAAGGAAGGTAAGGAGGTGATAGGCATGGGGAAACAAAAAGGGGGTAAGGTCAAGGGGACAATCCAAGGTGGGTTTTTCAGTGTTGTTCCCCCTGAGGAGAACATGGACTATGTTCACGCTTAGCATGTTTTTGGCCAATAGGGAGCCATGCAATATAATTGATTTGGAGAGACTAGAGAGAGGACACTGTCAGGTGATCTGAATGGAAGGCAGGAAGCATGTTGGATTTGATTCATGGGGGTTGATTTACTAACCTTATAAACACACCACGAACATGTATACACCTCTGTAGTGTGTTCCCTCCCAGCATGATCTATGGGTGGAATCTAAACGCCTTTGTAGTGTGTACACACCCAGCAGGTGTGTTGTGCAAAGCCCTGCATGAATTTGCAAGGTGATGTTGTGTAAATTAGCTCAATGTTGTGTTTGCTTGCGTTAATGAATGCAGGAATGTAAATGCATGAGCTAACCATTTTTGTCTAAACTGTGAAGCAGCATTATATATGCATCATGTGCATGATTTTTCCATATATGGCATTAGTGGAAATATGGTTTTAGAGACTTTTTGGTTGATAAATAAGTTTTGCTGTGTAAAAATCACACACACCTAGTGCATGCGTGTGTTTAGGTTAGTAAATCACCCCCATGGTGTCCATACTCTTCAAAATGTAGTCATGGTATTGTTCTTCATCGCCAGCTTTCATAAACTTGTGAGACCAGAGTGTTTGACCTTGGTAAAGGGGATAATTGGGGTTTTCCAAGCCTGAGCAAGCACCCCTTTGGCAGCTGTAAGAATATGTGTTAGGTGTATAGGTGTCAGGTTTTTGGTTGAGGAGGGCCTCATATGGGTTTTAATGGAAAGAGGCACATGTCACTGTATATAAATGCTGATAAACCCGGATCCAAAATTGTGGCAATCCCAGCATAGATCCTTCCACCCAACAACCCCAAAAGCAATATGGTGGGTAATTGTGGAAGGAACTAGATATTCTTAAGGGAACTAGATAGCAATGCAAGAGGAGTTCATAGTTTGCCTTGACCACTAAGGGGTCTATTCACGAAGCTGCCGAAGGATCTGGCCGTAGCTTTGGCCCCAGGACCCCTTCGGTTCTACTGACAATAGCCCGTACAGCTCCCAAACATGGCCGAGCGGCTCAGTCGAGCCGAACACATATGCATCGGCTTGGATGAGCCGTGCTGAAAGCCGAAGCTGGCCGGCCATTGGCCGGCCAACAGCCTGCTTCTGACAGCTGGGCGGAGCATGCCGTGATCTTACGGCTGGCTCTGGCCACTTGCAGAGAGATCAGCGTCCCTGGTTACCTGCTAACCAGGGACACTGATCTCCAAACAGCTAACTCTCCCTGGCGCCCCGGGAGTCTCCTGCTCCCGTCCGCCAAGGAGAGAAACACTGCTGTCTTTTTTTTCTTTATTCTGACACGGAGCGATGTCAGAATAGTAAAGAAAAAAAAATTCCCATTGAAAAGCATTGGTACTTTACTATTGGCTATTTCAATTTGCAATAGCCAATAGTAAACTAGCATTGTACCCGCCCTCTGCTGCAGTTCTCCATCAGGTCCATCAGCAGAGGGCGGGTACAATGCTAGTTTACATTGGCTATTGCAAATTGAAATAGCCAATAGTAATGTACCAATGCTTTTCAATGGGAAATTGTTTTTTGTTTTTTTTTCTATTCTGATATCGCTCGTGTCAGAATTAAGAAAAAAAGAATAGACCCGTACCAGCCTGAAGGCCGTACCAGCCTAAAGGGAATAGCCGAACAGTGTTCGGCTCACTTCACTTCAGGACGGTCATTCACTCGGCTGCCTACGGCAGCTTAGTGAATAGACCCTTAAGACATTGTTTGAGCTTTTGTCACAAAAACCCAGATGCGCTTCCAATCCAAGGGGTTGCTGGAAGTTTAATTTCTTTTTGCCTCATATGGAGGGGTAGGGGTCCATAGATAAAAGTAGAGTATACAGGAAGGAGATAAGCCCTGGGCCCTGTAAATTTTTGGAGAAGTGGTTTGCAAATGTCGTTTGAGAAGATAGATCCTGTTTGGAGAGAGGGTCAGCTGTTGAAGAACATGTTTGAATTGGAGATTCTAAAAGATAGTTCTGGTTTAAATGGTGAAAGGTCTGAGGCGTATGAAAGGGTATCGCCCCTCAATCGGAAAGTGTTTAATTGGGCACTGCTTATATCAAAGTGTTGGACTTGATGGACATGTGTCTTTATTCAACCTCAAATACTATGTAACTATGTAACCAAAGACATATTGGGTTGCCTAAGACCTCATGTCTTAGGCAACCCAATATGTCTTTGGTTACATAGTTAATGTGCGGGGAGATTAGTTTGTACACATTTTTCAGTTAATCCCATAGTTGCATGGAATGGTTACACGGCACATGATTAAAGTGAGCATTCTGGAGACAACAACAGAAGATTGTTTATAGATAGTGGATAGGCCAAGTATGCTTCTAATGAGACCCATAAGGAGGTTCTATGTATGGGTTGCCCATGTGCTGTTTGGACGATATGTGCAGAATGGTAATATTGGGAGTACCAGGCCACCCTGTGGTTTTGTTCTATATAGTGCTTGTTTCATAACCCAGTGTGAGGTTAATTTTCATACGAACTGGAGGATATGTCTCTGCAGGGCGCAGAGTGGTCACAAATAACAGCAATTAAGTTACTAACACATGTTAACCTGCAGTGTATTCCCTGGGTCAAATCCTATTAAATGCGTAATTCAGATTGGATAGATTTTTGTGGTGCAAATAAACCAAGATGTATAGAAAAAGAGGTGAAGCCAACATATAAGAGTGGAGTCTCTGCAGTCACAAGCAACAGGGAGTGCCATACATTCAGGTCCATTCTCAATAAGCGAGAAAGATAAGAAAATCAGGAAGTACTCATCCTGGTCCAGCAGAAACAGCTGCTGGCAGGTTTTGATTGGCTGCCAGTACTGGGGTTGAGGCAAGACTGAGGTATACACAAAGAACTCTGAGTGGCCGAGAGATATTATAACAGTATAGAGATGGAGGGCCATCTCAGAGGAGTGTGTTGGTCTCAGGGTCGAGTAGCCAGAGTGCTTTCTAAGTCTTTCTTTGCCTCGTCAATTGAGGTGAAAGAATTACTTTTCCCTCCATAAAGGAGCTTAGAAGTAAATCCCCAGAGGTATTGGAATACACTGAGGTAACATTTATCAAATAGGTGATAGCTATGTCCTGGGATTTCCAGGGATTGGCTGTCTTCCACAGATTACAGTAGTAACACCTTAATAAGGTGCATCAACAAACATGGGTTTGTAGACCTCAGTCTATTTTATCTTCATGGCCTTCAAGAGCTGTGGTTATATCATTGCAGCACATGTCCGGGGTAGACATGTTTTTGCCAATGCCCTTTATTTCTTCAATGAGCCGAGTTGTAATTTGTTTAAGGGCCGTCCAAAACTTTGTGTAAGACACCCTCAAACTGCACAGTTAGGACCTGAGAGTACACCAAACGCAGGCCACGAGTCTTTCAAACCCACTTCTAGAGGATCAGAGGGTTCGAGCATGTGTCGTCTTTGACAAGTGCTGCCTGCAGCATTTTGTGAGAGTCTCTCGCAATGTGGTCTGAGCCCTTTTGCCTTTCTGATACACTCCCGGTATGCCATATCAGTGGATGAGGAATCTCCCAGGTATGAGGGAAGTGTCTACAGAGGAATCAAGCAGGTATGTCACAGCTGTCCATATAATCTGACCTGTTTATAATCAAGGCAGTGCAGAGCTGATCAGAAGATATCCATTTTGGTCAGCCGTGCGCATGCACCTCCCCACTTTTTTCTAAATAAAAAGTGCTGTAAAAGAACAAGGGAGTTACCTTCATCGCAAGACATACCGTCTTGCACCTGACTCTTTCACACCATAGACACCCCCAGGATGTGGTGTGGGAATGTGCATAGGGTTATCTATTCATAGATAACCCTAGCATATAGTAAAGTGCACTGTGTACAGGGTTAAAAATGTGTTACTTGAATGCAGGTTGGGTTAACTCATTCTTTTGATGCATAATAAAGTGATTATGTGATGCATAATAAGTGATGCATACACATGCCGGGTTAAAAATAAACTTTATTAGAAAAAAAATCCTCCTTTGCTAATACTCTATATGGTCATTTACTTAGAATCTAAAAAGAAGTAATCAATTACAGCAGAGAAATTGGACCAGGGGAATCTTTTAAGTTTTTGGGTGGTATTGTGTTAGGCCTTGACGACATTGAAGCATTCATTCAAATAACAAAGAAGCTGAGGCTAATTCCTTCATTGCAGTTCGCCATTATATCTATTTTGGATGTAATATTCAGGAATCTTCCAGAAATTCTTGTCCCATTTACTACAACAGATCCCTATTAGACTAAATTAGTTTTGGCTTGGAAGCTACACAGCAAAAATATTGGAGGGAGATGCTTTAAGCAATATGACCTCACAGGATTACTTAAAGGAGAACGATGGGGTCAGGGCTTTTCCCCATAGTTCTTCTAAGTGTCACGGGAGAACACAAATTAGCATTCTCATATGATCCAAAGCTCATTCACAGCTCGTGGTATACTGGGACGCCGCAGCCGGGACGGATGCCGACAATACTGTCTGGATCCACCCAGCTGCGGGATTGACAGCTGCCTCTGCCTATCCAGAGGCAGAGCCACCTGTGCCCGCCCCCTCTCCCGTCCGTTTCGTCAGTCAGCGCTGGAGGATCGGACAGGGGGAGACTCCCTGCAGGGATCCGTGAGTGACAGTCACGGCTCTCTGCAGGGATAGATCGAGAAGTGAGTGAGTGACGGTATGTGTTCGCTCACTTCCCGATCTACTGAGCAGACCGTGACAGTTTCATTGTCACAGGTCGGCTTAGATTATGAGGCTGAGTGAAAATCACTTGCCTCATAATTCTCCTTTAACCTTTTTTTTTCATAAATTGGTACATAATAACGAGTAGACTGACTCACACAAACAGGTATTCTGGGTTACACAGGGCTGCTACATATCCAATTAGCAAACATCTACTTTGTGAACTGGTAAACTTGTACAAAATCCACATGCCTTTCTTCAGTCAAAGTAGGAACCAGTTCTTTCATGGACCAGGAGTAGGGTCCCTGCACTTTTTTCATTACTGGGCACAAGCAATTTAGTGGACCCCTTTAATCAATTTACTACATGCTGGACAGATTAAGAATATCAGCCTGGAGAAGTAAATCTCAGCACTTAGTTGAGATTCATTCATCACTATTTGTGAATGGGTAAGGTTTTCTTCTAATAAAGTTTATTTTAAACAGCTGTGTGCATATGTTATATTAATTTACTACAGTTTATCTGAATGACTTATCATATAAACCCCACCTAATCATTTACAACCACCTGGGAAGTGAACAGTGCTCTGATTGAGGGCCCCATCTTTTTTGAGCTCCCTTATAAAGCACCCACCAGGTACTTGGGCACATATGGGCAAATATCAGCGAGGCAATACGAACACAAATTTCTGGTGTTCTATGTTAGAACCTCTTGACGTGGAGGAGGTTTTCATTTTTTTTTGTTTCCATAAAGAAATTAAGTAAAATACAGATAGTTAATAAATAAACAACATTAATTTTTCAAAATTATTGGCATAATGTGCTGAGTATGACTGTGAAAAAATGCATGAAATGGTTGAATTTCTTGTCTAAAAACAGGTAAAACATTTTTATTACGTGTTTATAAAAAAGGTAGAATACAAAAAAAGTGTGAAATTCACAGGAAAAAAAAACATTTGTTTTTTTTCCCCTAAAGATGGGTAAAATATTCTAAAAAAGAAACAACAAAGCAATTGATGTCAATTTCGATTTCACCTTTTTATAAGAAACTTATAGGCCTGGTTCACACCTGGGCATTTTGTAGTGCGTTCGAACACTCTGCAAAACGCTCAAACACCGAAATCCCATTATTTCCTATGGGTATGGTTCACACCTGGGCGTATTACAGGCCGTATGAACGCGCTACAAAACGCCCTACGCCCAAAGAAGTACAGGCTTCTTTGGGGCGTTTTTGTCGCACGTTTCCATTGGGATACAGCCAAGTAGCCCTCGGAAGTGTGCGTTTGTTGCGCGTTTTTTACTAGCGAATCGCGTGACAAACGCGCATATTCGATACGCCTAGGTGTGAACCCAGCCATAATGTGTTCAACACTCCCGCAAAAAAGTAGCTAAACAAATGCTTATAATCATTGGAAATAAAAGAAAACCCATTTTTTTTCCTTTTTTATGGTATGAAACAATGTATATAAAGATTTCAAAACAGTCTATTAATAATTTATTTTAACTCAATTTTCACAGTCGTTTATAGTCACAATGCTACACATTATTAAAAATATATAAACATTTACCTATATCACAACTTGTAAATGAATTGCTTAGCATTTTACAATTGTTTGGGATAAGAAAATATTATGGCTCCCAGCAATTTTCACAATGCAACATGGTTCTAAGTCAGAAAGCAGCTGCTGACATATGGTGATTTCAATAAACTATTGATTATTGGGAAACAACAGATAAAAAAAAATACAATCTGGCTAATGGCAAAAGTGTACGGATGATTTGGGTTATTGCATTAAGTAGCCCAAGGGACAGAGTAAGTAGCCATCTGTGTACCACAGATGGTTTGCAAAATATGATTCAATTTCATACATAATCTATATAAAATTGCTGTGTATTTTTTATTTTAAAACTACAAAATGATTTAGCTGCATACAAAAACAAGTTCAGTGATTGCTCTATAAACTTGGGATTGTAGCTAACATGACCTGAAAACATATAAAACATATTTTATGATACCAGTTTTAAATCACAGTTGTCCATCTTCTGCCCATAACTACCAAGGCAGCATCTTGAATGGTTCAATAATCTCCATTTTGTAGCAGTCCACCTAGGTGATGTCAGAAGCGATTGTGAGCGCCGTCTTCTTCATTCTCATCTTGCGTCCCCACATTTTCTCCTAGTGATGCCAGTGTATAATGATAGGACATGAGATAGTCACATTGCAATTTTGAGCTGGCTTTAACTGAAAACAAGGCTAATAATATATCACAAAGGAATGGAACTATGCATTCCCAACTGCTACTGGTGGGGGGCTGGATGGGAGTCCTAAAAAAAAGAAAAGAAAAGACAATATAATAAAAATATATAATGTAAACTTAACAGGAATAGAACAGTACTCATTACAACCCTTAAGAACAAATGGGTTCGAGAACGCATATACAACACTGACTTTGATGCATATGTAAAAACAAAAGTATTACCGACAATAAGTTTTAGGAAAGTAAATGTAAAAAATAATTGGTAGATTTCTATGTAAAAAAATGCCTGTCAAATGAGAGAATGATGGTAAGATACTCAAAGCTGCTTATTTTGAGCCGCCCCTATAAAAAAAGTAGCGCAGATGCATGTATTAAGGGCTTACGGTACTAATTTAAAAAACCTTAAAGCAACTCTACTACAAATAAATACAAGTATTCCATAAAACTACAATAAAGTGTGTCTAAAGTCACAATCTGTTTTATCATTTCAGATAGAGTATGGTTAAAATGGTTAAAACTAGAGGTGAACTGAAATGAAAATGTAAAAACCGAAACAAAACTGAAACGAAACCAAACTGAAAACCGAAAATGTTTATTTCCTAATTTTTTCAAAATGTTTAAAATATTTTATTTTTGTTTATTTTTTTATAAACTTTTAATTTTTTTATATTTTATTTTTATTAAATATTTTTATTTTTTACTTTACTTTTAGAGGCTTCGGGGGAACTATTAGAGGTCTAAACAGACAACAGATATTTCCCTTTTAAAATAGAAAAAGAGATTGAGGACACAGAGTCCTTAATCTCGTTTTCTGCCGTCTCAGTTATAAATGAACAGGAATCACCTATAGTGAGTGTTCCTGTTCATTCATAACTTGTGCAAAGAGTATGGTTACTGTAACTACAATCATGAATCAACAGGAGGTGATGTAGATCACTTCCCATTCATTCATAATTGACGATATAGTAACCATACTCTGTCCTCAATTATTTACAAACACTCAGCGATCACTGATCACAGAGTGTTTGTACCTCATTCTGCTTCCTGACAGCTGTCACAGGAGGCTGAGCGAGAAGTGTCGGGAGGAGAGCTCGATCTGACAGCTGACTCCTCCATCGCACCGCCTCCTGTGGCTGCCACCGCCCCACACACCGCTCTCCTCTGATCTGTGACAGGAGGCTGAGCAGTGCCATTTTCAGCCGATATGTTTTGGCAGCCGATATATATCGGTGCATCCCTAGTTAAAACCCCTACCAAGCTTCTTTTTCTGTAATGCGTGTCCCATTGGAGAGATTTTGCTGTACTTCCTGCCCTGTTGACACAAATGAAGTGCAAGCAAATCTCTCAAAAGTGAGGGAAATCCCCTTACTTGTCACCAGATCAGGTGGCCCCACTGAAAGATTTTACCTCTATTCCGATTGCAGTGGCAACTCAAAAGTTTTTTCATTCACTTTTGAGAAAGGGTCAATCTTCCCAGCAATACAAATCTGACAGAAGTTTTAATTTTTCTATTTAAAAAATGAAACAAACATTTTTTTGGACTTTAGATGCACTTATTAATACTTACCAGTCACATTGCCAGTGACTTTAATCTTCATTCCCTGGCAAAGCTACACCCACCACTGGAATCTTCAGCTTTTTACACTTCCAGGTGTGTTGGATGCCTGTGTCTTCCCGCTGGGTGCTGTGGTTCCAGCCGCTGCATCACTAGTGTGTCTCTACAAACAGAGGAGACATGCAGGCATCCAAAACCTGGACATGTTTGATACTGAAGAGTCCAGTGGTTGTAGCTCTGAAAGACAGCAAAGACTGGAATCACTAGAGACTGGACGGGTAAGTATTATTAATGTAGTTTTACGAGATTGGGTTTTTTTAAGCGACAGAATCACTTTCAGCTTAATATGTAGTTGAGAAGTAAATCAAAGTAAATTTGTTTCAAACAAATAATGCCAAATAGACAATTAAAGTGACTCCTTTACTAAGTAACTGAAAAGATTTGATTTGGAGACTTAGCATTGTTGATATATTTTGGATTGCTAGCCATGCAGATATCCAAGCTACTGTATATCAGAGATGCTCTATCTGTATAGACAGAAAGAAATCTTTTTTTTGTTTTACTTTACTGCAGTTTAACAATAGTTTAGTGTGGCAGCTGCCCTAGTTTTCTTTTTAGGATTTTTTTGCATTTCGCCAGTTGAAATTCATAATTTTTTCTGTGCTTCCTTTTTCTTTTTTGCTTGCTTTTATTGGTAGCTAACATTATATAACACTGCTAAAAATTATAGTCAGAAGTTTTATCAAAAACTGTATTTCCTTTAATATAAGTCCCTTTAGATTGTAAGCTCTCACAGACAGGCCCTTCTTACCATCTTGTCTTGAATTGTATTGTAATGTCTTCCTTACATTGTAAAGTGCTGCGCAAACTGTTGGCGCTATAAAAATCCTGTATAATAATAATAAGTCTATAAAATGTACAGCTATCAAGGGAAGGAATTAAATAAGTATCCTGAAAAAATATCTTTTATGAGAATAGCTGAAGCTTCTTCTTATAAAGACCCTGAATGTCTACATTATGAGCTGTCAATGTGTAAACAGCAGAGAAAAGGTTTTACAATCCCAGGAGGATGTTGACTCTTATCACAGTCATTACTCTCCAAACATAGTCTCCAAACATGGTTTGCGAGTATTATTTACAAGTCTTTGACATTTCAAGCCTATGGGAAGCAGCCAGAGATTGACCCATTCAGGTCCAGCAAAATGTGGAATGTGTTTGAAAGCCCTCACTGCATGCAGTATTATATACCCCGGAGAACAAAATATTCTTTCATCAGGGCCTAATCATGACAGATACAAAAATGAACGCAAAGCTAATAAATAAAAGCATGATACTGAATTTGCATATCAAATGAGAATTAATACATTTTTCACATTGAGAGTATAACTACAAATTAAGAACATTTCTAGCAAATGTAATTGTTCAAATATCCCTTTTACCCATATAGGCCCTTAAGGTCCCTGTCACATGGGCAACATCCATTCCATCTCAGCAGGGGATCCTAGATGGAGTCGGATCAAAACGGAGTGGGGGGGGGGGGGGCAAGGGGGGGCATGTGCTACCAGGCAGTGGCCCCACCACAGCTGCAGACTACAGGTGCTGTTTTACAATGCCAGCAGAACTCAAGTAGTTAAAAAAAACTGAGATAAATTTAAATACAGGAATATGGTTTTGCATATATTTACCCCATTTTACAGGCAGGTTTTCTATTTTGAAATCATTCTTCCTAAACCATCTATGATTCTAGCAGCCTATAGTAAAAACATAGTTTTGGGAGTTCTGCTCCACTTTACAGAATGGAAAGAAGTGTTGACACACTGTCTTCACAATGCTTAAAAAGTTTCCACAGAAACAGTTTGTACAAAGCAGAGAGGATGGGAAAAGAAGAGGAGGGACAGGGAAGGAGGGGGCGCATGCCAATCTGACTCTGGTACTCCGTTTATTTTCTTCTAGATTACAGTAAAATCTCTTAACATGGCTTCACTGACTCTAGTACAATAATAATTAAATACGAATATAGTTGGTCAAGTAGGAGTTTAATACACAAGGCTGGATTTTTAATATAACTTCAGTTACAGTAGTGAGTGAGTAAAACTAGCGTTTTTTTATACTGGGGACATCAACAATCATTTATTTAGCTAAACTAAGTCAAACAATGATACCAACTTACTGGTAACAAATCAGACTAAAACCCTGCTTATCCATAGTGAGCATTCTTCACTGTCAAAATGTGTACACTGTTCACCCATATTATTATTATACAGAATGTATATAGTGCTAACAGTTTGTGCAGCATTTTACAATATAAGACATACATTACAGTTACAATATAAGTCAAGATGGTAAGGAGGGCCCTGCACCTGAGGGATTACAATTTTAAAGGGAGGGGCAAGTGAAACATGAGGAGGTAGCTGTGTGGGGATGAATTGTTTGAGAAAACAATTGCTTGATACAAAGCTCACAACTAAAATTGTAACTGGTAACTTGTGGTAAGTGATATATGTCAGAACATGACATCATATTGGATGCGACTAGGTCTTAAATGGACACTTTGTAAAAGTACTTAGTTACAAAATATCTCTATACATTACACCTAATAGTAAAGGGTATAGCTAAAGTAGTAGTTTTGAAATAAATAAATAAAAAGAGCCAGCTGGCGGTCTATCTATATTAAACATTTAACACTGAATTTCATTAATCTGGTTTTGATTTGTATTTAAGTACATTTCACTGATCATTCCAGAAACGAACATACATTTTATAAATAATCACAATCACATGTATTAATCATATTTTACCTGGCATTACAATGTCTTGCTGAGATCCAGAGTCGGCACTTAAAGTCAACCTGCCACCTTTGGCCAGCCTGTCACATAGCAAGGTAATGTGTTTCTTCAGCCTAGTTGTATCTTTTGGAATCGTGAGTTGACTTGTGAGGTTAAGAGCCTGTTCTTTAGAGCTTTTGGACAGACATGTTCTTAACATATGAGACAGTGCTGCATCTACAGTCTCTTCCCAACCCTACAGGAAATGGGAGAAAAAAAAGACAATCATGTAATTATCAATAGAAAATTCAAAAGCAAATTATTTTTTAAATATCCAGCAATATCAAACAATTACATATTTATAAAAGGAAACCATCTTTATTCCCAGTCCACATAAATAATACCAACAGTACAATGTCTTGACTCAGTAGCAAAAAGGGCTATGCATTTAATAACAAAAGCATAAATATACCTAACTAAGGAGCCTGTGGTGACTGAGCCTGTAGACTACTGCTACAAAACTCACATATGCAGGAAACCAACTGCAGGAAAATGGTTAATTAATAATTGAATTAAAAAAAATGATTTTTGTCTTACCTGTAAAATATATTTCTTGGAGTACATCACAGGATACTGTTATGCAGCTGCCTTCAGGTAAGGGAAAATGGCAAATCAATTAAAAGATGCAGGGCAGCCCTGCATAACTCCTCCCCCTCCCAGCCTGCCTCAGGTTTGCAGCAAGCAGTACAGGGTAGATCACAGAAAACAGAGGGGAAAGTACTGTGTCCAGTGATGTACTCCAAGAAGGGATTATTTTACAGGTAAGTAAACAATCCTGTTTTCTTAATAGTACATCACAGGACACGGGTAGTACAATTCTTTAACCAGTGGGACATTCAAAAGCAGTCCAACAGATGGGCAAGTAATACAGCAAACAATATCTAAGAGACCCAATGAACAACAACCCTAACAGGGAACAGAAAAATGGAAAACAGAGGCATTTGCAAAGGTAATGACTATCTTCTGGGCAAAACTGGTATCTGCAGAGGCTGGAAAATCCATCTGGCAAAACTTGACAAAAGTGTGTACAGAGGACCAGCTGGCAGCCTTACATATTTGGGAAACTGAAACCTAAAGCTGAAAAGTCCAAAAAGCACCAACATTTCTAGTGGGATGTGCAGTAACTGGAAATGGAGGCACTTTTACCTTCAGCTTGAAGGCCTAAAAGATGGTCTGATGAATCCACCCAGCATCAGTGGAACGGAAAGGCAGTAGCCTCATGGGGACAATCAGGGATGACAGAGCCAGGCTTGCAAATGGAAGCTGTCACAGAGAAGTAACTGAGGTAAACCACTTGAACCATGTTAAAAAAATGGAGGGATTGTTTCAGTGCAGGACGCAAGGATTGTAAAGCTATGTTAAACTGGAGTTAAGTTGGAGAGCAGAGATCACCTTACGGAGAAAGGAGACCTTAGGCATCACCACATATTTATCCTTATGAATGAGTAGAAAAGACTCCTTCCACATCAAGACCGCTATATCAGAAACATTCCTAGCAGAAGTTATGCCATTGTTGCAAGTAAGGGCAGACTGATATCTTTAGCAGTTCAATAGATGGCTTCTGAAGGGAGCAGATGCCAATGGTTTTGTAAACATCCAGGAGAGGCAACTTGCTGAAGAGCCTTGAGATGAAAGCATTCTTGGCCTGACCTATCCAGAGAGGCAGCATGCAGTGGCACATGTAGGAAAGAGAGATGGTGGCAGGGAAGGGAGATACCACCTTATGGTGAAGCTCTGTCTGCAATCATGGTTGTCCATCCAAGACAATTGCAGGAAGCCACCCGCTGAAACCAAAGTGGCGCTGGCCTGTAAGGGGGACACTGTGGCTGACTATTGGGGTGGCTTGTCATATGTAACCCTTCAATGAAAGAATCTCATAGCCTGCCCATAAGGAAAGTAGGTTGTTGTATTTGATGCTGCAACTTGGGGGATGACCAGTATCTACTTTAACCAGCCTGTCACCCAGCCAGCAACTTGATTGAAGTAAGACCAAAGGAACTAGGATTTCCAAGAATACATTTCTGTCCCAACTCCTAAATTCAATCTAGCAGGGGCGGCTCCCTTGGCTGTCTTTTGTTTGTTAGCTGTACCTAGTGTCCTCTTGCTGTAGGTGGCCCTATACTCAGTAGCTGATGATCTAAAGCAGAGACTGTGTTCCCCAATGAATGAAAGAGAAATTAGTGTTTTAAGTGCTCTACTGAAAAAATAAGTTATGAAATGAGAAGACACGAAATACATTTACCAAGTACTTAAAATCCATATGACCATAAGAACGCAAGGATGGCTTATGCCATCAATGTCAATTCAGGGAAACTACAACGAGGTCCCCTTCCTATGGCTTTCCAACATATGGGTGAGTGTTACGAAGTGCAATGCAGCAGAAATGGACCACCTACATTAAGCATTATTTTAGGTTCTATTCCAAAAATACATAAGGTTTTATTAATATAATGTAAGTAGCAGTATAAACATCACCATATACAGTTTAATTACAAGCAAAAAAGAGTCCCCTCACACAGACCAAACTATAAAAACCTGCTATTTCATATGATGTCAGATTTCTCAAGGCAAACACAGGCATTTTTTTCTTCATATGGTAAAGCAGTAAATTCATTTTTATGGAGTAAAAATATACCCATGTAATTATACCTGAAGTGTAAACATTTTGAAATATGTATTGCATTTGCCTATGATGATCTACTTCACAGCTAAGGAACTTTATTCACCCTCACTGCTCTGGAAAAATGAAGTCTATGAAACACTATTCACCAGTTAATATTTGGAGTAGTTTAAAAGTTGAGTAAAGCAAATGTATTGCTATTCTACAGGCCAGATGTGAGAAAGCTGGAAGAAAGGAGGTCTCCATAGCCTATAGAATTTCAGTGGCTTCCTTTCATTATTCTTTTTTATCTGCCTAAGAAATGAGAGTTAAAATGTAACTGATTGTTATGAACAACATAGATACTTTTCTTCTACTTGACATTATAACTTAAAAGTTTACTAAACTCATGAGTTGAAGCCTTAAAATGCATTAATGTACCTTAACTATTAATAAAATATAGCTTATTTGTGTATCACTCAGCTGTACATCCTCAAATCATCTCTGAATTGGTGCTGACACTGTCCTTCCTTCTGGAGGGTGGATACTTTTGTCCCCCATGGTCCCTGTGTGCGTTGTAAAGTTGCCAATGATCCAAATTTACTCTGGTAATAAACTACAATCTCACTAAAAATTAGCAAATGAAACATGAGTTTATAGTCCATCACGAGAGCGTACTTGGAGCTGTTAAGGAACTCAAATGCATTTTTAAGGTTTAACTCCTGAGTTTAGTGTCACCTTAAGCCTCATTGGATCCAAGGAAAGCCTAGCACTTTTCAGCATATACTGTACATGACATGTATCCATAAAATTTAGGTCCACAGAATATAGTGTCTTTGCACTTTCAAATAATAAACAAGTGTACATGGGGCAAGAAGAGATCAACAGACATTGGGCTATTTTTGTTCATGTTTCACAAACTGTCTATATTGCCTCACAATAGCCAAACGGATTAAAATCTGCACAAGCAAATGATGCACTCGTAGACTATAATTCAGACTCAAAGTGCTATCTATTGGACAATAAAGTTATTTTTAAGTGATTCGCAGTTTTGAGATATGAGTGACACAAGGAATGTAATAAATCTGGAATCTCCTAACCCATCTCTTTGTGGAAGCTACAATGCTGTTTCAAGCTATGAAAAAACATACTCAGTTAAAGATGTATCTTTACAATATTTAAATTATCTTCTAAATGAACTCCTCCCCACCTGCAATAAGCTTATTATAGTTTCCCAGCAACATAATCCATGTTGGAGATATATTAATAAACATCTTTCTCATTGAGAGCCAGCAGCTGACACTTTATGTTCAGGAGTGGTCCCCAATCATGTAATCACTATGTTAGCTCTGGCATAGTGAACACAAGCAGGCTGGAGGCTTCACTAACAAAAAGGGAAGCCTTCAGCCTGCAGATAAACACTGCCACCTTCAGGCTGCAGTGTTGATCTGCGGTGCCATCTATTTAATAATGTTATTGTCGGACACAGTTGCAGTATTAAAAATAATGATAATACATTACATATATAAATATAGGTATATTTGTAAATAATAACACATTTGTCAGCCTAATAAAACAGTGTACCAAATATAAGCCTTATATGTCCTTAATATAAAAAAAGATATGTAAATTAGTCATGGAGTTATTGTTAACGTAAACATGTTGATCCTTCAAAATTTGGCCTACGCAATTAGGCCTCAATGACCCCTGATCGCAAAAAGGGTTAACATATAATGGGGTCAACTGACCTGAAAACTTGCGCAATGCTTTCTTTTTACTACCCAGACCTTATACCAGATTTTCTATGGACTGTATTTTCCGTTCAAGCAACATAAAAGTAACCGTACAAAAATGTGGTCTTAACCTCAGAATTATAAAATAACACTTATTTGATGAAAAGAAAAAAATGATTCTCAAATATTTTTCTTTGTGCATGTAGCAGGCCAGAATCTCCCAAGCACATAAATGTTCATGCAGTGTTTAATGATTTAGTCAGACTCTGTTATACAAGGTCAAAGCAGCTGCTTTAAGTAATGACAAAAATATTTTTCATTTCTAATTGGGTTATAAAGACATTTTATTTTGCAAATAATGAAACGGAGCCATCATTGCTGGCCTACATATTTATTATATGCGGCAGGACAAAGAGACAAGAAGAAACTAATATTATTTTATAGAAAAGAATACAATCTAAAAAACACAATTTAGCAAAATGGATAGCTTATGTTTAAATATACAGACGTGGACAAATTTGTCAGTACTTTTAATTTTCCCTGAAATAACTTGAAACTGACAAAAGTAATTGGCTTCCATCATTGTTTATTCCATATTTAATAAAAATCAGACTTTGCTTTTGCTTCCCAACAGAATATTTTGAATATTACAACAAATTAAAGTGGCATGGACAAAAATGAAGGAACCCTTAACCTAATATTTTGTAGCACAACCTTTAGATGCAATCTTTGCAAACAAGCGATTTCTGCATCTTTTAAGGAAATGTCTGCACCTGCCAACAGGTAGATTTGCCTGCCCTTTTTCAGCAAACTGCTTTAGCTGTCTGAGGTTTGAAGGTAGCATTCTATAGACTGCACGTTTCAGCTCTTTCCATACATGCTAGATTGGATCAGAGTTTATAAAAGGCTACTTCTAAATAATCCCATGTTTTGTTCTCAGACATTTTTGGATGCTTTTAGCTGTGCGTTTTAAGTCATTATCCTGTTGTAGGGCCCATGACCTGAGACTGAGACACAGTTTTCTGGCACTGGGCAGTACATTTCACTACAAAAGTCATCCATAGTCTTAAGACTTTTAATTGTGCCCTGCACATATTCAAGGCACCCTGTGCAAGACACTGCAGAGCATATGGTGAAAACCTTGTCGCACTCTTACCGGAAATCCCAACAGTAGGGAAGGGTGCTAGCAATGACTGCGAATGGCGCCGCTGATCACATGAATTGTTGAGAAGGATGTCACCAGCACTCCGAAAAATCCTTTTAGGTTTACCAAAAGTTCATTTATTGAACAGTTGTAAAAAAAAAAAACAAGCACTTTCCAGACCGTGCAGTTCATCAGGCTTAACATTGATGAACAGCCGCAAAACATAACCAAAACTATAGGCCGGTCAGTCTAACATCGGTAGTTTGTAAAATGTTAGAGGGAATAATTAAGGATTATCTGGTAGAATTTGTTCAGGAAAACGGGATAGTTAATGACAATCAGCACGGGTTCAGGAAAGATCGTTCCTGCCTAACTAACTTTTTATGAGGGGGTAAGTAGAGATATGGATGGAGGTAAGCCGGTAGATGTGGTATATCTGGATTTCGCAAAGGCTTTTGATACGGTACCACACAAACACTTACTTCACAAGCTGGTATAGGTTGGACTTGATGGACTAATGTCTTTATTCAACCTCAAATACTATGTAACTATGTAACTCCTCTATGTTTTACAGTAGGTACAGTGTTCTTTTCTTTGAAAGCTTCCTTTTTTTCATCTGTAAACATGGAGCTGATGTGACTTGCCAAAACACTCCAGTTTAAACTTACCTGTCCAAAGGATATTCTCCAAGAAGCATTGTGGTGAATATGATTTCCAGCAATTCTAGTCTAGTTTTTTTTATATTTTTCTTTCAGCACCTGGGTCTTCTGACTTTCCGCCCACTGTCGCTCAAAAAGTGATCAGACAGTGATCTTTTCAAATGCAGTACTAGGGATGATCTTCAACTGCAGATTAGGGATGCAGTACTTAGAGATGGCCTTAGGGCTGATTCACACCAAATGCTTTGGGGCTGTGCTAGCTGTTTTTCCAAAGCAGCTCCAACACAATACAAGACAGTTTGCCGTGTCACAGACGAGTACAGTTCATACCATCACACTGTGGAGGTGTGAGCAGAAAAAAAAGTATTGCATGCAGTACAATAAAGTTTCAGCAAACAAATTTAAACAGTGCAATGTGCTGGTATCATCGCAATAGCACTGTGACTTTATACGTGGGAATCCAGCCTTATATGTTCTACCTTTGAGATGCTGGTCTTTAATTTTCTTCCTGATCTCCTCAGACAACTTTCTCCTTTGTTTTCACTGGTCCATGTTCAGTGTAGTGCACAGGATGATACTAAACAGTAAGGATGGGCTTGGGCGTGTTCGTAGCTCCACGTGCCGAGCCCGCCAGGAAGCTTACAGAGCGCAGTGCCTATCACAGGTACTGAGACATTTTCCCGGCCTGCAGACACAGAGATCGGGAAATGTCTCAGTGCCTGTGATTGGCGCTGTCAGCTTCCTGGCGGGCTCGGCACGTGGAGCTGCGAACACGCCCGAGCCCATCCGTACTAAACAGCAGAGTGATTACATTCCTGCATTTGGATAGGCTGACTGAATCATTGCAAGATTTAAGACAGTAAATTTTGAAATATGACTATGAGCCAAATATTTATAAAATCTACACAACAGAAAGTAATAAGAAATCCCCACATAGTGATGGTAAATCCGCTTTTAGACAGTGGTTACAGAAACAAGTGACCTGACAAGTCCCTCTGCTAATAACTTAATTTTGGATTTCACATCACTTTTTCTTAAGAAACAATGGTCAGCAGGAAAAAAAAAAAAAAAGAGAGGATGAATTTCCCAAATGGGGACACAGCAAGGAATAACATTTGACAGGGTCTCTAACCTTTCCCTTGCTCTGTCTAAAACTAAAAAATATATATATTCTTGCTGCGGATACACTTTAATGTAACCATCTATAAGCAAACAATTATAGTTGTTAAAGATTATTTATAGTTTTGTTCTAATTTCATTTTTTTACATTTTCAGGAAAGGTTTTTAATAAAGAATTTGGGGTAGCAATGTGAATTTAGGATTTGCCAGTGCCCACATTTGTTAAAGGTTTCAGCAAAAACTTAAAAAACGGCTTCTGTGTTACTTTAATTTTCAATTTGAAAAAAAAAAAGACAATGCTAGTTTAGCTGCTGTTAAAATTAAGATGAAACATACCAGAAATGTGGACAGAAGAACAATGTGCCAAAAGGAAACAAAGAAAGAAAGCATATGATTCTATAAACTAAGGCCATGCATCAAGTGTCCAAAGCCAGGCGTTAACTATAAACTCTAGCTTAAAAACTATGCCAGATGGATTAATTTAACTGCCTCATTTTACAAGACACATAGAAAAAGAGTACAGCTTTCACATCAGTAATGGAGGGGCCTGCTATACATTTCCAGAAATCCATTGCAGGCCCCCATTGGCACTTGCAGGGGTAAATCACACCTTTTTTGTGGGTGACCTGCTAAAATTCATTTAGTGGAGACCATAAAATGGTAAAGAAAAATGAAAAGAAAGGTTATCTGGTTTCACATTGACTGTAAAACTCTGTGTGCACTGTCATAACAATAATAAGGTGAAGAAATGTACATGCCAAACCGCTAGTAAGGAACCAGTAAATTCCTCTGGAGGCATTCTGAGTGACATCATAAGCCACATGAGAAGAAGCCTGGAGTGGTCGCAGCAAGCCATAAGTAACTATTTACAACCATTTATGACATTTCTTATAGACTTTGGGAATATTAGGTATACTTTTTGCTTTTGTATTTTATGTCATTAACATAATCTTGTTTGCAGGCCAGCGGCAGGTACAAAGTGGCGCTGCGCACACTGAAGGCTTATAAGTTCCATGAAAGGAACTCTGTATTTGAAGTTGCAAATTACGTCTTAACTGTATCCAACTAACTCATTGCAGTTTTTAAGATTTGTTTTATGCAACAATCACATATGCTTTGATGAACTGGAATGCAAAAGCTGACACTAAAGCACTGGCTGTCAAACTGGGGGGCACTGTAGGGTGCTGGGCTTGTGTAAGTAGGGATATAACTAGGGCAGTATCCAACAGTGTCACATCACTTAGTAGGGAGGTAAAACGCTGTGTACAGCCAGCTGGAAGTGTGGAGTCAAGACATTTCTGTCTGGTCACTGCAGAAGAGAGCAGAAGAAAGACTGATGTGTGGCTGGCCAGAGAGCATTGATTTAAGTGTTTGTCTTTTGTGCTCCTGCTGCAGACTGCAGGAGTGACTGAAGGAGTTTTGGAAACACAGCATTACATTCAAGGTTCCCAGAAATAGAATATCATTAGCACCCCTTCCCCTACTTGGCACAGATACACTGTTCCTATCAGCCACTGACATTTCTTGACAGCCACTTGACATCACCGACAAAAGAAAAGTGGTTAACCTTGGCAACAAAACTACTTTTCCGTTGCTTAAGTTTCTTTATTTATTAGCTTTTAATATTTATTTTCTCTTTTCTGCATACATTCTTTTTGTACACAGTCTTATCTTCTATAATCTGTCCACAGTCTCTACATTCCCTGTACCACATCAGCAGTCTCTGACCATGTGCTAGTTTTGGTTTTTATTTTTGTTTTTTTCTATGCTCTTTTCTTTATATATTTTTCATGTCCATAGTCTCTTATCTCCTGTAGGGTATTGGCTGTCAATGGTTATGTCCTGTATTATATCTGCAGCCTCTGGCTATCTCCTGTAGCATGTCCGCAGTCTCTAAGCATGTTTTGAAGTGTGTCAAGGTGGTGCTTTTTTAAGGGGTGGCATGACAGAAAAGTTTTAAAAGTCACTGAAAAAGTAAACATATTGCTAGTAGTCCAAGACCAAACACAATAGAGTCCTAAAAAAATATAATAATGGTGCATGCTTATATGTGGCATTAGCAATCAACTATCTATTTCTAAGGCAGGTCTGAAAATAGAGGCAACTGGTTGTGATTAAATTACATTTTCCTACCTTATATTATTATAAATAAATGATTTCTGGCTTGTTGTAAATGTACAACATACCTTGCTATACCTTCTATTAAAGTTAACAAAGTTCTAATATGTAAAGCGAAAATCTGGGTTTTCCACAATTCTGGTGGTGGGGATAGTCCTTACTGCTGCAGTGAACAGCACTCATGTAAATGCTTTGGCCTCCTCATTGGCCTAGCTCTACACAGGCTATCTCCTCTTCAATCCATCATGAATGCTGCTGCTAGACTCATCTACCTAACCAACTGCTCAGTGCCTGCAACCCCCATCTGCCAATTCCAATCTTGGCATTCAGAAAATATATAATGTTGGGGGGTTTTACGTCATTTTCAGGCCTAAAATGTGGAATATAACATGGGTGCAAAAAATGAAAAAAGGGCCTCAGTCATGAAGGGGTTAAACCTTGTCTCAAAGTACCAGCCTAACCATCCTCTCTGGTCTTCCAAAGACCTCCTGCTTTCCAGCTCCCTCTTCAACTCCTCCCATGCTCGCCTCCAGGACTTCTCTAGAGTCTCACCCATCCACTGGAACTTTTTACCCAAACCTGTCCATCTATCAGCCACTCTGGCTGCCTTTAGGCTATCCCTAAAGACTCATCTCTTCAGAAACGGCTATCTCACCTCAAACTAACAACTGAACTATCACGTTCTCAAACAATTCCTCCCCACACAGCTACCTCCTCATGTATCACTTACCCCTCCCTTTTAGATTGTAAGCCCTCATGGGCAGGGCCCTCCTTATCATCTTGCCTTGAATTGTATTGTAATGTCTTCCTTATGTTGTAAAGGGCTGTGCAAACCGTTGGTGCTGCATAAATCCTGTATAATAATATTAATATTACTACTAATAATAATAATGCATGTGAGTGCTGTCCAATGCAATAATTCTCTGAGCATGCAGGCTCAAGAAAAATGGGTTGAATAACAAAATAACAAAAACCTTGGCATGTATATCATCAAAGTTGACAGGACCAAAGTAATAAAGGATAATCTAAAGATAATATTGGGGATATGTCTGACATTTTACCTCAAACTCTTTATTGATTTCTAAGAAAAAGTACAGGGGAATCACAATTACATACAGAGTTCCATGGGTGCAAGAAAGCAAAACTTGCTTTTTTTATGGCAGTATTAAAAAATGCCACTAAGCCGCAGTTTGAAATGGAGAGGTAATTTTTAACATTAAAACAGGAAATGGATTGGGTAGAAACTATTTGTGCAAAATTAATTATTTGACAAAGGAAACCAGTACTCACAGAAATACCTACATTGCAATGGCTAACCCCTCCTTCTGAAAATGTTAACTGCCTGGCTGCCATGCTCATCCACAAACTTTAGTTTTTTTTAGTCACTGGAACATGCATACAGATACACAGGTTTAATCACTAGAGGGTGAAGAGTTTGGAGAAGGCAGGATAAGTGAACAATCTAGAACAAGATAGCTGAACTGGAAAGTGAGCTGAATTGGATAATTTTTCCCAAATCGGCTATGTTGGCCTAGATTGTTCACTTCTCCTGCCTTCTCCAAACTCTTCACCCTTTAGTGAATAACCCTTTGTAGTTTTCATACACTTTAATAGGCTTTTAATCATGACCGGTTGTATTCAATAATAAAACATTGGAAAAAGTTTTGTCTTTAGATTCTGTATACTTCAAATGTAAAGAAACCTAGCTACTTTACTGTCAGCATCTCACCACTCAAATCTGTCATCAAGCTTTTATTTCAGGGGTGACTCTGAGAATTTTACATATGAAAGACCTGGATTGGTAACAGTTTAGGATTTGTAGATCTAACGTCGAATGCAGTAGTTGTTTGTCTCCTTAAGCCCAAGTAGCCAGGTGTTAACAGTCATTTGGTGCATTGAATATCCTGCTGAAATATTATCTTAATAATGCTTAGCAAGGAAATTGGTGCGTTTTCATAGTTAGCCAAAATTAAATAATGACATTCAGAACTGCCAACATAGTACATTTAATGGATATACACTGCTACATTTCTAGATCCACGCACTTGGGTTATGTCTACCTGGCTGGTGCTCCTGGTCTTAGATCTACAACAGCCATTATTGTGTTTTCGCAAAGTTTTACCATTTTTTTTCAGGTTTTTTTTATTTTAAAGCAGGGTACCTGCCACCCTGGACATGCACTTAGGGAGAGAAGAAGAGAATGCTGTGAATACCAAAGATTCGGCAGAACATGAAAAAGTATAAGCATTACAGCAGGTATGCTTAGCACTTAACCATGAGCCTAGAGTGTTTATTACATTTTTTAAGTTGTGACATTCTTTGTTGATAAGCTGACCCTTTAATGTGCATATTTACCAATTAGTTAAGCTGCTAGTTCCACTGAGCAAGCACAAGGTTTCCTCAACTTTGCAGACCAAGGATGTCCAAAAGCCCTCCAAATACCAAGCATAAACTGGAGCCATACTCTGAAGAAGAACAATTCATCTATGTAACCAATTGCAAACATTAAAAAAAGGAACAGCCACAGAGTTAGGCACAATACAATCCTCATTATATTTATTAATATTATTATTATTATTATAAATGATTTATATAGCGCCAACAATTTGTGAAGCTTTACAATATAAGGAAGAGATTACAGTTACAATACAATTCAAAACAAGATGGTTAGGAGAGCCATACCTGTGAGAGCTTACAATCTAAAAGGGAGTGGCAAGTGAAACAAAAGGCGGTAGCTGTGTGGGAAAGTAATAGTTCAGTGCTTAGGTAGAGGTGGGATAGACTTTATTAAAGAGAGGAGTATATAGGGATTGCCTAAAGGCAGACAGAATAGGAGATAGCTGGACAGGTAGGGGTAGAGAGTTTCCAGAGGATAGGAGAGACTCTGGAGAAGTCCTGAAAGAGACCATGGGAGGAGTTGATGAGGGAGCTAGAGAGCAGGGGGTCTTGGAAGGAAAAGAGAGAACAGTTAGGATGATACTTTGAGACCAGGTTGGAGATGCTGTATAGCTGGGGGCAGAATTATGGATTGATTTGTAAGTGCTTGTTAATGTTCTGAGTTTTATTCTTTGGGCGATTGGAAGCCAGTGGAGGAATCGGCAGAGAGCGGTTGCATACACTGAGCGGTTCATATGAGGCTCTTCCTAATGTTATCCAATCCAAATTCAGATTATAGATGTAAGGCCTGCAAAAATGAATTCAGATGCTGCAGTGGTTTACTGAACTTTGCAGCTCTGAGCATTGCACTTTAAAAGCAACCCAAGTGTAATGCTCTTGAATAAGCTTTCCTGGGCCAGATAACAAAATCCCTTCACTATGGAAGTCCTATCCAAACATGGGGAAGGTTCACAGAGAAAGCATGTTTACAATTTTCTTTCCATTAAAAATGAAACATGAATGTATGAAACATTTGGAAAAACTAGAGCAATGTATAAACTATGCACATTTAACTTAAGCAATAACTATTTCCCTTTCATCAGAGTCAAAAGAGCATCTGTGCCAATAAAATTGTATACAAAATGAAAAACCTATGATTTGAGGTAAAACTGTGACTATCAATACTGTTCAAAAAAATGTGCAATTCCGCAGACATATTAAATTTTGGTCTAGGAAGACTAGTTTGTTTTTGTTGAATTCTCACGTTTTCTTTGCTTGACTGAAATACAACCTATAAAGAGGTTCCCAGACATTACCAGTCCCTTCTGTAGCCAAAGTATAGTGTACATGTGTTCCCACATTTATCATTCACTACACTCCCCTGTGCCCCTAAATGCCTGGACATATGAAGGACTGGATTTGGACTATATGTTGATGCTTAGAAGCAAAAAATAGAAGTATTGTGGGTGCCATGTCTGTCAACACTTTCATTTCATAGTAGTTTGGTTTTCTGTAAACAATTCAGCTATTCTGACAGATGTCATGATTCGCAGAGGTATGCATTTCTCAAATCCAAATATAAGCACTAATGCTTTGCTTTCAACACTACCTTAACCCTCCAAAAAATGTGTTAACAGACCACAAAGCAGAGGACAACAAAACAGCTGTATGTTATTACACAATATGTAGGTTACAACAAGGCTAAACAAATAACACAATTTATATTTTATCAAAGTTCATGGGGGTCCCAAGAAAAAATAAATTAAGCAGTTGAGTAACAGCGAGCAGGAATATTCCATGAATGTAAGAACAATGCTTTATATGGAGTCAGCTAGCCAAGATGAGATTCTAACTGTGAACTATGGAAAACACTGTTGCATAGTCAAGTAAAAAATATTAATGGCTTAATAAAGTTGCAAGCGTAATATCTACATTAATATCTTCTAGAGACAAACACCTATAGATGTGTTCTCTATATATATATAAACAACTATATAGCATAAACCAGGCTATGAATATATACCTGCTTTAAATGCCATAGATCTAGAGATATTTTTTTTAATTTCATCTGGAAGTGTTGATATGTCCATTCTGGTCACAAGCCATGCAGTTTATTTCCAACAGTTTTCTAAACTTTTGTGATTCAAAAGTGTGTATACTGGAGGAGGCTGGTGATTCTTGTTAGAGTAATCATAACATGATTTTTCTTTGTTGCTTCATATGCTTTACAATTTCAGGCTATTAAATGGAAAAGTGGATGACTTCGGTAAATGCTTCCTACCAAGTAAGATAATTACCTCCCTTACAGTTCAACCTCACTTTTCTCAACTGAAGTTAAGAAATACAGCTGGATCACCAACAGCCTCCCCCCCCCCCTCCACCGACTGAACAGTGAAGGAATACCACCACCCTCATAGAGCCTTACCTATGTCAACTCCCTGCTCACTCTGCTTTCTCCTGAAGTTAGATGCCTGCAGGTGCTAGATTGTCAGCACTGTGCAATGCAGTAGATAATTACTGATTTTGTCCATCTCCCGCTATCTAAGCACTGGTGTGCAGGAATTTGCACAAAGCTAAAATACTTTACAAACAGATTACTTGATTTATACTAGCAATATTTAATATATAGCTAAGGAATATATAACCAATTTTTTTAAATACCTGCCTTAAGCACAGATTTTGTAAATGGTAAATACTCGGTGATAAAAATATGGAGAAAGGCAGGACAGAAAAATGCAATGAAAAAACAAACTTTCAATGTTTAGGAGCACATAAAAACCCCATTTGAAGAGCATGTCTTTACCTTGTGTAAAAATTTAGCACACTTAATGAAAACAGAATAAGTATCTCTTCTGAGCCTGAACATGCTGTTTGATAAGGTATTTCTTCTGAGCCAGCATATGCTGTTTGATGAGGTCTTCCTTCTGAGCTTGCACATGCTGTTTGATGAGGTCTCTCTTTCGAGCCTACACATGTTGTCGGATAACATCACCATCAACTAAAGGTCCCATTATGGATATAAAGGATACTAAAGAAAAATTGGCTGCTCACTGTGCAAGGGAATTGTGTTATGCCTTGGTGAATGAGGTGAAGCTCTGCTGACTTCCATTATCTAATTATGTTCAAGCAAAAATACAGTATTTTTAAAATTTCCTTTCATGTGAATATTTTTGCCTAGTGAATGTTTACCACATTAACAAAGTTAAGGGAAAATTGCCATGCAAAGTGAATAGCCTTTGACTTTAGTAACTCAACCCTATAGTATCTGATTGCTCATAAAAAACTATAATGCATGTGGGCGCTGACTTCAAATGATACATGGGACTTTTTCTAACATATATTTAATAGTATTTAGTATGCAATTTATTTTTTTCTTAATTTAATGTGCTATTATTTATATATTTCTCTCAATGCAAGTGTTGTCCAAGCTAAACTGAAAAAGATACCGTTTTTGAGAAAAACTATAATCCTGGCAGTGGTGCTTAAAACATTCTTCTTGTGGTCACATGGTTAACATTATGTTAAAAGAAAAGGGTGCAGCAACTGCTTAGGCACCCTTGGCAGTGATAATAGTTTGATTGAACCTGTCACTTTTCTAGACAGTGTGGTCTGCAAATAAATGTGGAGAGGAATATAAGTAAAGGCATACACAATAAAAAGGAATTCATTAATGTATTGCTATCATCCTATGACATAGCTGGATTAGCTTATAGGAATACAGTATTTCTCATGATGGTAATCTTTTAAAGGAGAACTATGAGGTGAGTGCTTTTCACTCACCTCATAGTTCTAGCCGACCTGTGACAATGAAACTGTCACAGGTCGGCTCAGTAGATCGGGAAGTGAGTGAACACATAGCGGCGTTCGCTCACTTCTCGATCCTGTCACGGCTCTCTGCCGTGACAGGGGAGGGACTGGATTCCCTCCTCCCCTACCCTACTCCAGCGCTGACTGGCGGAAGGGTTGGGGGAGGGGCGAGTACAGCTGGCTCTGCCTCTAGATAGGCAGAGCCAGCTGTCACTCACGCAGCTGGGCGGATCCAGACATGATTGTCGGGATCCGCTTCAGCTGCGGCTTCTCAGTATACCACGAGCTCCAGCTTGCGGTATACAGCGGCGTCTCAGTATACCGCGAGCTATGGCTCGCGGTATACTGAGCTTAGGGTGACCGGAGGACGCTAGTTTGTGTCCTCCCGTTACCCTAAGGAGAACTATGGGGAAAAGCCCTAACCCCATAGTTCTCCTTTAAAGAACAAAAATGAATAATAATATTGATATCTAAACTGTCCACTTAAAAAAAAATCCAACAGTAATTTCATATATATACACTGTTTCCCCGAAAATAAGACCTACCCCGAAAATAAGACCTAGAACTATTTTTGGGAATTGCTAAAATATAAGACCTACCATGAAAATAAGACCTAGTTGTGACCATTCCCAGGGCCGGTGGTGGCATAAGGGGAAACCTGAAGAGCCGCGGGAGAGAATCAGCGGTGGCAATGAAGCCAGCGCTAGAGGAAACGAGGCGACCGCGGAGGGAGCAGAGCCGCATAAGCCAATGTTTCCTCTATAGTGCCGTCTCCTGTCACTGGCGGAGTGATACCAAATGCACTCCGCCTGTGAGGAATCGATAGTGAAAGTGCGTTTGCTCATTTTGGCCAGCGATTGGTTACCTAATTGCTCTTGGAAAGGTACGGCACCCCTGATAGCCCTGATCACCCTATTTTTAACTTTGCCATTTTGGATTATTTCTTTTGGATTTGTGTTACCTTTGGATTGTTGTACATAAAAAGAAAAAAATAAGACCTACCCCGAAAATAAAACCTAGTGTGTTTTTTTGAGCCAAAAAAATATAAGACATTGTCTTATTTTCGGGGAAACACAATAAAAAGACAAGTATATATTTATATATAGATATATATGTATAAATGCTCTTTGGGTGAAAACAGTCACTGGTTTTGTAATCCTCTTGGCTCTAACAATCATTGAAATATGGAAGAGTTAGAAAAAAAAACAGGATTTTTACAAAAAGTTATCAGTATATAATATATTTCATGATAATAGTCCTTAAATAAAAGCATGCAAGTGTTTTGATAACTTGAATCTACAGTATCTCTTGGACTGAGGGTATATGAAAGATTTGCAGGTAAAAAAATGAGAGAAAGCAGGAGAGGTCTGCTAGTGCAGTATTGTCAGTGTAAATGATAAAGTGAAGTTACAAAAGAGAAAAAAGATCAATGTGAGATTTCACATCTGATGAGGCTGTGGGGAAATGCGATAAATTGTGTGCACATCTGTATTTAAAGATACAGATGTGGAGAATACATCTGTCTCCACGCAGTTCTTTGGGGAGAAGTAGTCACACTCAACTGCTCATGGTTGGCCCAAAACTTTTGTGAGCTGGGTCGATTTTTGCCATAATGTGCAAGAACGCACAACATACTTGCACATAAAGGCACAATTCAAAAGGAATTCTCCAGTGCTGTTGGATCAATCTTTGGTCCCCCGCTCTGTCTCTTGCTGCCATGCCCGCCGCCAACACTTCTGAGTTCCCAGGCATCATATTCAGCCATTGGGTGGCCGCTGATGATACACACAGAAGTTACATCCTCCCTAGCAGCAGGCCCATTCATGACATCTTAGAGATGCCATAAATAGGGTTAGTGTGTACATTATATGGTGTATGCGCCGTACTGTTCACACAGCGATAGAAAAATCACTGGGGAGAGAGGAAAAATTTTTTGTGCAGAAGAGACTTTGCATGTCTCTTCTGTCACAACTCCCTAACTCCGAGCAATTTTTTGACTTTACGTCTGCTTTCACAATATTTGCCTTGCAGAACTGGGGTCATTGGTTCAAATTCAAGCCAGGACACTATGTGCATGGAGTTTGCATGGGTTTCTTTTGGGTTGTCCAGTTTCTTCCCACACTCAGAAGACATGCTGGTAGGTTAATTAGCTCCTGTCTAAATTAGTCCTAGTATATGTATGTATGTATGTATGTATGTATGTGAGAGAGGGACTTTGGGTTGTAAGCTCCTTGAGTGCATGGGCTTGTCTGAATAAATGGTAAGTATTATTATTATTATACAGGATTTATATAGCGCTAACAGTTTGCGCAGCGCTTTACAATATAAGGAAGACATTACAGTTACAATACAATACAAGATGGTAAGGAGGGCCCTGCCCCTGAGGGCTTACAATCTGAAAGAGGAGGGGGAAATGATACATAAGGAGGGAGCTGTGTGGGGATGAATTATAGTAAAGTAAAGCACTGTGAAAATTGTTACTGCTATATAAATGCCTGTAATAAACAAATAAGAGGAAACTTAACACAACCACAGCATATGATTAGCAATAAATACAAATCTTACATTTAATGAAATATATCAAGGCAGCCTCACACATAGGCCACATTTAAAAGCAAACAGTAACACTATTTATGGAGAAAGATATGTAAATCTGTCACTTTTAACTCCCTACACATACCACTGTTATTACTGAACACACTGAATACCTCTTCAAGTCTAGGACATAACCTTAAGAAAACATGCCATTCCAGGCAATTAGGTTATTGGTGAAAATGACACTGGAATGTAATGAAAACCACAATTTGCTTTAGTTCATTAAGTGTTTCTTTGCAATGCTTCAGGTGTATTTACTTTGTATAAACATATGCACTACAAAGGGCTTTTGGTGTAATCCCTCTTTACAAAGGACAGAAAAAAAAGAAGATAAAAGAATACAATATGGGGTTACACTTACTAAATCTACCATGGAAAGTATACAATTTCCAAGGGCTTTCTATGCACTCTCACATTCCATGAAATCTGCAGTGACCGAAAATGGGATCCATTCTTGTGCTATGTAAATTACTAGACTGAAGAAGGCCTTTACATCATGTGTCAAACTGGTTTAGACATCCTGCATTGATATACAATGTCTGCAAATACATATGTTTATATTGCTAAGATGTGGTGGTAAAAACATGTCACTTAATATAGATAGAGGATTATTATAACAAATTGATTATCTAATGTTACTGTAAAGCTGTCAGTTCAACAATCTCAGTCAGTGTAACAATAATTATTTTTAAGAACAAAGACTATAGATTGAAATAATCAAGTGGCCATATGCTTTTTATTTCCAGCATCTTCAGTGGAGAACTGCAAATCCTATATTACTAAAAATCATATGCAGAAATTGTGAATAATGTAGTAGGTTGTTAACTTCAAGTCCAAATGCAGACAGTGCAGCACCAACTTTCTACTGATTCTGATTAACAACTGCTACATTTAGATCATTATTTAAAACCTTCATAATCAGTCTAAACCATTTTTAGACCTAAAACCCAACATAAATGGTTGCCATGGCCAATCAAAAAGTCAAGGTGAATGGTGGGGGGTGCAGTGATGCAGAGTGCAATAAGTGTGTGGCTGACCCTGCAAAGATAAATTGAAAATGGCTGTGTGGCAGATCCCAGGTTGCAGCCCTCAAGACTGACCGAATGGCAGCGGCTGACAGACAGGTGACAGAAATGCAGGTGAGTATCAAATTCGTAAAGGGGAATTCCCAGATAGCAAGGATAATATGCCACAAACTTGTGGCAGGGTTAAATTGTAATTCTTGTTAACTTGCTGCACACATTCCTGGCAAGTTGTAGACTTGCAGAACACTTGCAGCACAAGTTCTAGTTGACACTTTTTGAATTTGTAGCAAATTTGCTTGGCAAGTCTACAGCAAGAGTCCTGTAGGTCTTAGCAAGAGCTCTGCAAGTGTACAGCACTTTTGCAAAGCAAGTTGATCTGGAGACTTGCAATGCAGACTTGCTGTAATTGTGCAACAAAATTGTGAAGCTTGGCAAATCTGCAATAGTTTAGCAAGTCATTTTCAAACCTGCAGCTCAATTGCTTGCTAACTGGGTTGTAGTCAATAGGAGCACATGCAACATAAAAAAACGAATGATGCTGCTAAACATGAGTTAATTCATTATCTAATACCTTCAATTTCAGCCATATTAAAGCGCTATCAACTTGTCCAAAGGGTACATCAGACTAAGATATATGTTTGCATTACCATTCACCATATAAAAAGAGCATCACTTGATCAGATAAGCCTATAACCTATGTTGTCTAATTTAATTTCAATAATGGGGCATGCAAATATTACATACAATAGCACAATTCTAGCAAAACGTGCATGCATGTGTAGGTAAGAAACCATAAAATTTGCAAGTCATTTGGCTGTTGGATGGTTTCACATCTCACTACTCTTAAACATCCATTGCCACATTGAAACAGTCCTTGAAGCTAGCCCAATAATGAATGTCATAGGTCAGTATGTTTTATTATCTAATAACGGTTTCATCATTTATTGGCATCACTGAGGTTTGGGCAGGGGTTATGATAAGTGATTTGCTGATGCTGTCTCCGTGTAAAAGAACAACTGAGACCACCAACTTTTTTTATTACAGGTCATTTAACTTTTGTTCTACAGAAGCCTGAGGGAGGATTAACTAAGTAACAGAGAGGTGAAAAGATCACTTTAGGGTTTACTTAATGAATAGCTCTATTCATGAGGAATGTCAAGTCAATGAAAATCGCCCCCATGTCTGCACTTTATTCTGTCTGCAAACAGCCTGGCAGTAAAACCTTGTTAGACATGGTTTGCAGACCCCATACCAGGAGAGCTGAAGTGTAGTGGTGAGACTATTACACAATTCACAGTTAATGGCAAAGCCTAGCCTTCAGATTTCTCCATCAAAATGTACACAAAAAAACCTCATAAGATGTATCTGGGATAATTATTTTAAAATGGGGCAAACTTAAATCTGTAAAAACAAAAACTGTTCACTGCTTTTAGCAGTGCTATACAATACGTTTTACATGCATTTGCTTCACAGCCAATTAACAGATTTTGAGGTTTTTTTACACAGCATGCTTTAAAAAATACTGTGAGTAGACGTTATTTGTTTCTTCTGCTATGGGAAAAAGGCACAGGAGGGCACTGGATTTCTAGCAGGATCAACAGATATTGTATGCACTTACCAAACAGGTTTAATAAAACCTTTTCAATGAAATATATAACAAAATAAAAGTGAGAAAATAGGAGAAGTTCATTGTTAGGGTTTACATATACTTTAAACCTAGATAAACTTTGCTTCTAAAAAATGCACCCTTGTCCAAACATCTAGCAACGCAGTTCTAGCACACACTCAGACACACGCACACAGCTAGCTAATATACTGTACACAGACACACACACATACACACTAGAGCTGCTGGGCCTGTAAGGTTGGTGCCGAATAAGCAATATACAGCATAGTGTACAGAATGGGGCGGTATGGAATTTAACATGTACAAAAAGCTGCATGGGATGATGTGGCGCAGAATAGGAAACGTACAACTTAGCAAATTGAGTGTACCGGCAGAGATATTTTTGTACCTGAATAGAATGATTGCGACCCTATTCAGACCTCATTGTAGACCTGTAATTGATTGCAGTGACAGCTTAGTCAATCTGTCCCCTGATCGAGGCCCCAAGGATAAGGAGAGGCGTGTACCTCTTTAGTTGTACTGCATTCACCAGTTCCTGCCCTCCCTGCACTGTAAGTGTTAAATGCTCATCAAGCCTAGGGGTAGAGGACAAGGTGTCAGTAGTCCTCCACAGCAGCCAGCTGCGCTGAACACACAGCTGCTCATGTGCACTGGAACAGGGCTGATGCACCAATCCTGGTTCATCGCATTGTTACTTTTTTTCATGGTAGAACTTTACAGAAATGCTGTAAATTACTTTTTTTTTGTTCTATTAACTGCAGCGTGTTGCAATGATTTGTGTTGCAACATGCTGCACTGAAAAAAAGTATTGCATGCCATGAGTTCTCCTCTCCAGTTTTTGGGTTTTTAGAAAGTTTCTTGCTGTCTTTGGGTAAAATGCAGTGCTAACTCCCTTGCATTGTACTTGATGAAGTCAGAGAGCGAGGCTTCGGGGGACAGTTCACACAGCTGGGGAATAATATATGGCACCTTAACAGCTAACCCTCACTGTGTGTAGGGGGGGTGGGGGGTCACTACAAAGATCCATTTTTCTGTAATTCCCAGAGTTAAGCTTTAAATCTTATGCATTTTAGTGATTGGGTTTGTATCTACTGTAGCTGTGCACAGAAACGCTTGTGAATAATTAATTTTTCATCTGTGTATGTAATTGTAAATTCATATTTTTGTATAAATCAACTGGCTGCTCTGAAGTTTATCACTGAACCCAGTCCAAGCTCCGGTCATTGGTTCCCATGTCAGCCTAGACCGGAGGGTTGCCAATCTGGACACAGGAGCCCTACATCATCAGATGCTGCGAGCAGCATAAATCTCCTGTGATGTGTGGGCAGGGCCAACACTGACAGTGACTCTTTCTTGGTCCAGAGATGCGAGATCGCTCTTCCTCTGAGCCCCTCCCCTCCTCCAGGCCCGGCGCCTACCGCAAGGCAAGTCAAGCGGCCGCCTGAGGGCACTGCAGGATGAGGGCGGAAAAAACAGGGCATTTTGACAAGTACTTGACCAGCGAGTCAGCGCTGGTCCGGTGGGAGGAGCTCCAGGTGGGGTCCTAATTTAGCTGGCCGGCGACTGCCATAGGTGCCGCGCGTGTTGAGATCCTCTGGCAGTCGCCGGCCAGCTAAATTAGGACCCCACCTGGAGCTCCTCCCACCTGACTCACCGCTGCTCTCCAGCACAGCGTGCCACTGACTACAACCTCACCAGCGAGGCACCTTCATCGAGTAGTAAGTGAGGGCGGGGGGCTCCCTAATAAGAACTAATGATTATTAGCAGGTGATAATTGTACAATTATCCTCTGCTAATGAATGGATTAAATGATCCATAGTACATAATATGTACATAACATGTCGTTGTACTACGGATCATTTAACCCATTCATGTTAGCAGAGGATAATTGTAAATCTATTGTCTGCAGTGTATACTCTATATGTAGTACATATATACAGTACATATTCCCAATACACTGCCGGCAATAGATTCACAATGATCCCCTGTTAATATTAATGGGTTAAATGATCCGTAGTACAACTACATGTTATGTACTATAGATCATTTAACCCATTCATGTTAGCCGAGGATAATTGTAAATCTATTGTCTGCAGTGTATACTCTATATGTAGTACATAGTACATGTACATTACAGACGTCCACTGCACTACATCAATAGATTTACAATTATCCCCTGCTAACATGAATAGGTTAAAAGATCCATAGTACATAACATGTAGTTGTACTACGGATCATTTAACCCATTCATGTTAACAGGGGATAATTGTAACTCTATCACTGCAGTGTAGTGGACGTGTGTGCTGTATATGTACTATGGATCATGATTTAACCTATTCATGTTAGCAGGGCAGAATTGTGAGTGCCTCCCACAAGCTGAGCTGGGGGGGCGCAAAAATGCACCTTCGCCTGTGTAGGCAAAAATCCTTGTACGGGCCCTGCCCTCCTCTACAAGCCGCTTTCCTCCTATGTATTGCCCACCTAGGCACCCAACTTGTCCAGAAGCCAGCTTGCTCAATGGAGATCTCACTAGAGAGCTGGCGCCCGCGAACACAGAGCGCGGGCAGAAGGGGATGAGGTGGATCAGGCTGCATAGCGAGAGCTGCACGTATTAGAGATGTGTTACGGAAGTAGGTCACCCCACGTCCTATGATCCGGGTGTGCATGTAGGAGTGTGGTGCAGAGAGTGGCACAGCACCCCCCTTGAGTGGTGCCCAGGGCACGTGCCCTGCCTACCCTCCCCTAAATACGCAACTGCCCACATGTGACAATGCAGGGCCCTCAGCAGTTTTAGTCATTAGATACACACATATTAGTTGCAAATGCAATGTGCCTCTCAAAAATATCTACCACTGCAGGGTTTCTAACCGAAATATTAATTAAAAATGTATTCCATACTTTAGTAAAATATGACTACATTGGAGAGGCAAAATGTTTTGAAGATATTTGTATTAATTATCTGTTATTATTTAGTGTATCTAAATATAAGCTTCAAACTAGATTGTATCTTTGAATATGATAAACTATTATTTATTAACACAACATTACAAATAATAGGCAACACTGCAAAGATTTTTAGTTCTATCTGGGATCAGCAAAGCTAATCTTTTAAATAAAAATATTTAACTCATTCTAGTTTGCTTCATTGGAACTAATAAATGTGCACTGAACCTGTTCTTTGCCCAGCAACAGGTTCATTTTATTGTAGCCCTCCCCAGAGGATATAATACCTTCCTTCCACTACCAAAAGAAAGCCCTTTGTAAGATACGGGTCGCTGGAGTGGTGTGACAACACTGATTGTCTCTGAAGTGAGCCATGTGTTCCTACATACATATAAGTACTTGGTATTCCTTTTGTTTCCTAATGACAGGCATTGGGGTGTGTCCACAATTTTCAGGCTTTATGGTGTGTCAGAGCCCATTCATTTTGAATGGGCTGCCCAATTCGATGTAATGCACTTCTACACTTTAAAAGGTGCTGCTATTTTGCAGCCCTCTGGAGGTGTCGAGGGCCACACTTGAGGCCCTCTATTATTTTCTAGTTGACCACCACTGTTATAGATAGATCAATAGTTTAGCTTGAGAGGGATAGATGGATGAATAGATAGATAGATAGATAGATAGATAGATAGATAGATAGATGTGGGTGCTGCATCCTACATGGTAAGGCAGTAAGTGGCTACACCCATGGCAGTGCCAATGTACATAGTTCCTGTACTCACAAAAATAGCCTGCCACAGTTCCCAATTCAAATAAGCAAAGGTAACATTGTGGGAATAACATCATGCAGAATATAGCACCTGCTTTTTACCTGCAATAAAGCAGGTAAAGATAGATAGATAAGCAGACAGACAGACAGATAGATAACATCATAAGTCATATATACATACAGGATATACTGCTTCTAAGCCCATTTCGTGTGCACCTTACTGTATAGCTGGTGACAAATTGTTGAGTGCGTTTGTCATTTGTTTTGCTTGACCTAGGACCGCTGGGACACACTGCTGAGAGAGCAGAGTGAGGGCTCATGAGAAAACCTACTGAGCCATATAAAGGACTGTCTTATGTTGCTGCTGCAAGCTATTTTGTGTTTGCCCTTTAATAAACTGCATTTTACTTGACTTACCTGGACTTACACTGGAGTGTCCTTGTTGCAAGTGGTGTCAGAAGTGGGATCCACTGTTGTACCGGCCATGCTCTCACAGAGGCCTTGAAGGTACAGGACCCAGGAAAGTGGAAGAAGTTGAATGCAGTGAACTGACATTGAAAGGGCAGAGTGTGTAGAGACTGGAGTCTCTGGAAAAGGAGTTCTGGTGAACTGTTTCTGTAGTTAAAACAGAGATTGCTTGCTGTGTAAAGCAGTCAAGGCCTGCAGGAAAAAAGCAAATCCTTAAAGAGACAGTGCTCTTAAAGTTTCTGTGGACTGTGGAACATATCTGCTGGCCTAGACCGAGGGGCTGCTGAACACCTTACAGACAAGTTGGAAGGGCTACCAGCAGAAATGTTACCTGCGACCTATGTGAAAGATAAAAATAGTGAAAAAGGTAGTTCCTTGCAAAAGTGCAATGTTCTGGTTGCCATGGGCAACAGCCAAGGTAAAAGTGTTGATATTGCTGACACCTTTTGGGTAAATAACAATGATGAGACCTGTAGTTTGCTGTCAATTGTTGCTTGTGATAACAAATGTGTGAAGGTGAAAGGTAATAATGGGATGGTTCCCATGAGCTACAAGATTGACATGGTTGACAGTCAATCAAACAAAGGCTCCACTGTGGGACAAAAAGAGATAGCGATTGAGAATTACATTATTGAGGGTGTTATTGGGAAGACTGCTGGGGACACCAAACTGGTTGGCGTAGCAACGGACTGCCAGAAGTTGGGTAGTGACAATCACCATAGTGGTGACAGTAAAGAGACTGGTATCTGGGTGACTTCGACTCTCTGGGTGCAGTCCTATAATGACAATGTAAAAAAGAGGAAGGCTGAGGGCCTGATGGTACAGGGTTATGGATGGAAACGCACACGTAAAAAGACTGTACGGGGTCCACTTAGTACCCCCAATGGTGTTTTGGGGTCAGGGCTCCCCTTTACGGATGACAGACTGACAAGACCAGAGAAAAAGGGGAAAAGTTTCTGAGTGGTGTTAGATGGTCGGGCAGTTTTTGTTGGTGTGTCCGCTCCTCTGGATGTGAACAAAGGGAGGGGATATGTGACAGTGTAACTTGTAAGTGTCCTTGTAACAAGGACACTCCACTGTAGTCCAGGTAAGTCAAGTAAAATGCAGTTTATTAAAGGGAAAACACAAAATAGCTTGCAGCAGCAACATAAGACAGTCCTTTATATGGCTCAGTAGCTTTCCTCATGAGCCCTCACTCTGCTCTCTCAGCAGTGTGTCCCAGCGGTCCTAGGCTCACCGACCTTCCCGACTTCTCCCAGCCTTCCCTGGCTGTCCCACGTGTCCCGCACGCACGAGTCTGCTGTGGCTCTGTGCTTCTTGCACCCACACAACTCCCTCTCTGAGCACTGGGCTACCTTCCTAATAAGGCTGCTCTCAGCCACCTGATCAGCCCAAGCTGGTCATTGGCAACACCTGGCCCCAGGACTGGAGATTTCATCCCACCCAGAGCTCAACGAAATCTCCAGAGCTCCAGATCGCAGCTACAATCAGGAAAACCTAAAACTAAACAATAAAGGTGATCAGCGCCAGTAAGTGTAATGTGGAAATATGAGCTACCAAGCACTAAGGATATAACTAAATATCTGGAAAATGTGAAAAACAATATTGTGCCGAGCTAATAATCATACATATCTAATAAATTGAAACATATATAAATGAGTCACATATATGAGCCTTCAAACAAATGAGGCATAAGAAATATCTACACACATACAAAAAAGCAATATAGGCAAAAAAAGTCCCAAGGAAAAAACAAACGCAAACAATGGTGATTGTGCAAAAAATTCCTCAGATGATTCGCAGCCAATGTGCATATAACTCTCAGGTAAGGATAATCACACAATGCAGGCAGACCTTCACCTCCACCCAGTGAGTGATGATAACAAGTGAATGCTCACCTGGGGAGGTAGACCCACAGAGCTAGGTCAAATGCACTTTTTCCCTTCTTAATGGGGGAGGGAAGCCCATGCACAGAAAAAGGCGATAAGGTCTCCTCAGATCACAGGTACCAGTATAAATCCAGGTGGAAAGAGAAAAAGGACAAGGACATAGTGCGTAACGTCCAATAAAATGCAATTTATTATATAAAAAATGCGTACTCACAATGGTGTAAACAGTACAGGCATTGGGTATTGCTGGATCATACCAGCAGGACAAATGGCAACAAAGTGATAAGAAAACTGTTCGTCCGGCTCAGCGTGGTGACATCAGGAGCTCTGCCCTTCACTGTCATCTATTTAATTCAGAATCCTGCTCTGTGGGTCTACCTCCCCAGGTGAGCATTCACTTGTTATCATCACTCACTGGGTGGAGGTGAAGGTCTGCCTGAATTGTGTGATTATCCTTACCTGAGAGTTATATGCACATTGGCTGCGAATCATCTGAGGAATTTTTTGCACAATCACCATTGTTTGCGTTTGTTTTTTCCTTGGGACTTTTTTTGCCTATATTGCTTTTTTGTATGTGTGTAGATATTTCTTATGCCTCATTTGTTTGAAGGCTCATATATGTGACTCATTTATATATGTTTCAATTTATTAGATATGTATGATTATTAGCTCGGCACAATATTGTTTTTCACAATCAGGAAAACCTGGACGAATGTGAAAGGCCAGGTTCTTTCTTACAAAGCAGTTTACTCTCTGGACCCTCTCAGCCCCTTAGGCTGAGAGTCCTGGGTGCCATAGTTGCCAGACTACACCATGGCATTGGCTTACACTGCCACTATATATATATATATATATATATATATGTATATATATATATATACACAACATGTAATAATCCCCAAAAATAATGTTTTTACAAATGAGACTTTTAGGTAATTATCTGTGACATTACAATATAAATACAACTTTAATTACAGGGTAACTGTATCCTTACACATGCTGTAAAATGAGATTTTCCACAGTCAAGGCTTTATGACAATGGTCTACAATGCACCAGGAAATTTCTGACAGGTACGTGTTTTTCAAAACCACGATGATCAAAGGTGCCCTTGAGAATCTGAATTAAATAGATGACAGTGAAACATATGCCACAGAAGGTAAACACATATTCATGCCAAACTAAAGGAAAGTCACTGTTAGGATCGAAGACTATAACAGCAATGTTTTATTCCTAGCCACAATGTAAATGAAGGAGAATGAGCTAATGGCAGACTAAAAGCCACATTGTTTGGAGTTTCTCTTGACAGTTGATAGAAGAGAAGTGAGAACAATACACAAAACACATTGTTACAGTGGCAGGTGAACACTGTCTCCCGAAAGTCTGCTGAAGAGGAGACAAAACCAGCAATCTTTGCTGTACTTTGGCACACACTTTGTATATAAACATTTACTAGGAATATTAACCAAGAAAATGTTCACAGTTCGTTCATTTATTAGAGTGTCTTCTATATTTCTATCCAAGCCACATATTAATGCCTTATCTATTATAACTTTATAATGTATTGCAGTTCCCAGCAGGTAAACACCTGACCATAAATTTAAACGTTGCATCATTTTGAATGTGAATAGAACAATGTTATTTGTAAAACTCAGCTTGAAAATGCCATAAATGACTTGAAAATGACAAAATTTGCAATGCTGAATCAGATTGGTGGCTATGGGGCAATTCTTGACTGACACTCTGGCGCCAGCACTCATCAGGATCATATCAAACACTAAATACACCATTTTACTCTCCCAAAACTTCTCCTAATTTGTGTGGTGCTTCAATTCCTACATTTACTATAAGCACACTGGTAACTGTGACAATCATCACCAGAAGAGCCTTGAATATAGCATACACTGCACATGTGCTAATAGGCAGAACGCAAATAAAAACACTACAGAAAACAACATTTACTACATTTTTGAATATTTCCAAATTGAGTTTTCTTTTAGCAAACCTTTAAAACGTTGTGTTTACCGACGCTTTATATTATTGTTTCTTGTTTTATAAATCAGTGTGCCCCCCCCTTCGACAACCTTTCCTCAAAGATACCAGGCTTGTACAGCCGATTACCCCATGGATGGAAGGCAACAAGCATACACATTTTAAGTTAAGCACATAATGGCTCTACAGCACTGGCTGTCTCTCTCCCATTGATTTTCTCTGTAATTCCTCTCACTTTTCGCAATGATAACCCTGCCAGATTTTTAAAGGGTCAGTCCACCCAAAACTATTCTTTTAGATTTTGGCAGATGTTGAAGAGTTAAACTACCTGACAGTTACTTATATCTCTTGGGTACTCAGCAGTTTCTGTGATTGAGTTTACGGGTCTTCACACCTGCTGGGGCTTTTATAATCAGTTCTCACATTTATTTTAGATATGAAGAAGGCAACAGAAAGTGCTGGGATATGTAAAGGAGGGCAGGAACACTTACTTCCCAATGGTAGCCAGCAAAAGATTAGAGAACTATAGCAGATACAGAGAGAGATCTTATTTTTGAAGTCATATTTATAACTGATGGAAGACAGACATAATCTAATTATGCTATCACTTGAAACAGAGAACAATCAAGTTACACAAAATAACTCAGTGTACCATTTTAAATATCTTCTGCTTCAGACAGAAAAGAAAAATAGCTATCAAATATCAATTACAAAAAATATTAAGATAAGAGGAATTTTCTAAATGCTTCAGGGAAAAAGCTGCCTTTGCAATAGACAGCTTAGACGCAAGCAAGATAAATCTTCAACTGGCTGCAGTAACTCTTTAAAATCATCACTATACACAAAACATTTTGTAAAAGTGCTTAGCAAAAACAAATGATCAGGTATTTTGCTTACTGGGGGAATTTGAGGTTATGGCTTATGATCCTTTGCTGTGTTTTCTTATTTTTAACATTGAAAAGCCAAGTAGTCTGTATGTAATTTTCAATGATGTCAAAAGAAATTGAACGCAGACTTCTAAGCCAACGTTTGAAAATCCCTGCAGTAAATATAAGAGGAATCAGACCATTGCCGTTCACTGTGGACAAACCACAGATATATTTGTTTGAATTGTTCCTAGCAAGGCAATTTTCATTATGTTCTCATATGTGTACTAATGTGGGCCTCCAATTTGGAAACTACACTGGAACACAGCAAGTTTATTTAGATCTGAAGGCATACGTGGAGATACTCCAGAATTACATAGAGGAGCTAGTATTTGACAGATGGGGACTATGCTGGGTGGTTGCTCTTGGTTTTAAACAGAGTCACATTTTATATGTACAGTATATATTTTATAGTTTCTATTTTTACAAAACAACAATAAGGTGCAAGATTTGGGGATATACACTAAACAGGACTAAGTTGAACATTTAATACACCTCCCAAGAGGGAACTTTTTCCCTCCTAGTGAATTTGTATAGATGTTTGGGTCTGGAGTTCTGCTTCAATGAGGCTGTGGTAAGCATTGTAATATGTAGAAATCAGATTCCATCTTTTTGCTGTCACATAAATGAAAGATGATTCCTGATTAGCTGGAATAGACTTTTACTACAATTATAGGTCCATTTCAACCTTTGTATGTGATTTGCAGTGATGATGCATACATGTGCACATTTTCATGACTCTCATTGCAGACTTTCTTCATTTTTTCATGAAGGTTTTATTAGGCCTGAAGCCTAAAAATTAAATGTTATCCATAGGAAATTCAGTCAGACACTAGGGTCTTAGACTGTAATCAGCTGCCCCCTCCCTGCCACCCATTGTAACATAATCAGTAAACACTATCTCTGCCTTTACACACAATACACTGTCAAGGAAGGGGTGGGGGATATTTTCACAATGCTTGCACAGCACAGAGGCAGAAATGTCCATACGGATATGAAGAGGAAAGTTAACAAAAATGTATGTTTCTGATTTCATATACATCAACTGCATATGCCTGCTTCATGTTCACTCGGTGTACATTGCTGGCATATGTTTTTTTTTTAAATACCTCTGCAAAGCTGAAATGGGATTTAAGCATTACTATTTATATTACTTGTGTCGTTTTCTGTGGTGCTTTCTGAGTGGAGTTCCAAAAAGTGAGAGAAAAGAGAGGCAGTGAGCCATTTATGGTCTAGTAGATTTAGTGCACATGTCTTTTTAAATATGATGTGAACAAAAAGGAAGGAATTTTTGTATTTATGGGTTACATCTGTTGAGGTTGTGTGTAACCAATGGTGTCAGTATACACAACCTTCCTAGTGAGCTTGTGGAGAAACACAATAAAAGGAATTTATCAAAACTGGAGCAGAAAAAATGTGGAGGAACTGTGCATGGCAGCCAATCAGCGCCTCTCTCTCATTTTCAAATTTTAACTGAACAAACTGAAGAGAGAAGCTGATTGGTTGCCATGCACAGCTGCTCCGGATTTTGTCTGCTCCAGTTTTGATAAATTTCCCTCAATTTCTCCATGCAGTTGGACAAATGGTCGCTTTCAATGCCTGAGGGTCCCAGTCCTAGGACTGTGCTAGGGATATCAGGATGGCGAAGATGCAGGGTTCTTGATGGAAAGAAAACATCCACTGGTTTCATAGCAGAGGTACCTTTGTTCAGAGTGATGGTGTTAGTGTAGTTTCTGTATGTTGCAAACGATTTAACACAAATCCAACTGGTGGTGGTACTATTTTCTAGGAATAAGGTTTATATAATTAAAACATCCATACCAATTTATCTTATTTTATCTTTTCTCTACATCTTTGCGGTTTAGGCAGGTTCATGCTTGGTAGAATTGAACGGGTGATGTGCAGTTGCTTCTTAGGTAAAGCAATATTTTATTCTGTATTTTTATTGTAATTTCAATTGCAAAAATAAAGCCTGTTCAGAATTATCAGAACAAATATTTTCCTTTTAGCTGTTTCTTAACTATGCATCATTTAGCTATTTATATAGTCATGTAGGTTGTGTAGTGCTGGGTGCTAGGTTTTTAATGCTGACTCCTAGTTCTAAGAGAGACTTATCTAGGCCTGTATTATTGATTACAGTGTGAAATTAATTTGTGCATTTTACATCTGCCTGGAGCTCAAATAAATAAATAAACATATCAATCACCATTTGCTTTTGTTCAATAATGAACATAATGAACATGTTCAATATTTAAAAGTCAAAATAGTGATATAATTCATTAGAAGTAAACAATCACTTCTTTCTTTTTTTCATTTTTCTTTGTTCAAACTAACCAGTGACAATGACTATCATATGTCTCTAGGTATTGCAGACTGTTAACCTCATTTCCACATTTCTCGTTTTTTTTCAATAACTATAGTTATTTCTTTTAATGTGACATCCTGAAGATGTTTTTCTGAACAGCGAGGCCAAATGTTTACAGTGCAGCCACAAAGAAAGGTATTCAGACCTCCATTAATCACTTGTAATTACAATCCTCAATAATAAAGAAAGCACTATTGTAGCTGTTTGGCAAGGAATGTTAGGAAACAGAAATGTAATAAGCACCAAGACAGCAGTATTTTAATTTTCATTACCAATGGTATTTTTATGACCTAAACTACTGTCCAAAATTGACAAGCTTAAGGCATAATAGGAAATGCTTTAGTTCATTGCCACAAGTCCAGCTTTAATTTTCTGCCCCCTATTACCACAAACCAGTGCCAGGACAAGGTCATTCAGTGTCTAATGTAAAGATGTAAAAATTTATATATACTGCCATACAGCACAGCTCGTCATGCAGGGCCTCTATTCCACAGAAAAAATACTGCACCTGGGGCAGCTACCCCTCCTACCTGCCTCGACCCGGCCTGGCCCCAAACCTTCAAAGTGTAATATGTTGTTCTTACTCTCTGTCAGGCACTTTTTCCTTATCTTTGTCAGAGTGTACCCACAGCAGCATCTAGTGAAAAGAGACAACAATGCAGCTACAATAGATCCATGAAATATGGTGAATATGGTCTCTTGAAACAGAATACTACCCCCACAATTTTGCTTTGGCTTCACAAAATTAATGATATCAATGACAAGGAAAATCTTCCGCTGCTGCTTCACCACAATTTAAGAAGACTTGGTTTCATTGGCACAAAATTACATTTACTCTAGAATATCAAACCCTTTTTTTTGGTCAGGTCTCTTAAGTAGTCTCCCTTGCCAGGCCATAGGACTTTGTAGTCCAGTGAGCTGTCACTTGGGCAGTGCAACAGTGCTAATTTTCCCCCCCTTCATGCCATCTTACCTATTCCATGCATGGTGTATTTAGGTTATGCCCAGTGCATGGATAGGAGAAGATTTACATAAACACAGCAAATTGCTAGCACTCTCACATGTTTTCCATGATCCAGGTGTACACATGGAGGTCACTCTTTGCTAGTTTTTCTATGCAGGATTGAAGGAGATAATTATTTCCTCCTCCTTTTTTTTTGCTCTACTGTTCAGTATCTGTTTTTGTAAATGTGAAA
>NW_017306309.1:1994022-1995618 GCF_000935625.1 Nanorana parkeri | reverse complement strand
TACGTTGCCAGCCCACTTAAATCTGCAAATTCATCACCTTAATATGCATCTCATTTGCTCTGAAGCATTAAGTCAACTAAAGTATATATAAATAAAACAAAACATCGGTTCAGCAGTAAAATAAACAGATGTCCAAAGCTTTTCTTTGTTCACTCAGCACAGCTTTAGTTAAGTGCATTTTGTGGAAAACTGAAAACTGTTTTTAGTTTGCCTGTTTGATGAAATAAGGAGCTTCTGTGGATTCTGTCAACATAACTCAAGTGCTGCCTGTTGCAAATTGTCGCCTTGAATTATGATCAGATTACATTCCTGTTCACACTGGCATGTCCGCTGTGAACTGTATGGACCCAAGCATTCGGTACATCTAAGGTCTGGATAACTATAGCAAAGCATGTAACAAACTAATAGCAATACTATGTAAAAATCCCTTCAGTAGTACTAAAAAAATGTAATCTATTAGCCCAATTATGTTATTGTTTTATTATTATTAATAATAATAATATTTGTTGTAGTAGTAGCAGTTTCTGCAAATACCACTTGGCATTGAGTAGTACTGCTTAGCTTACCCATACCAGGTATTTCCAGGTATCTTTTCATAACTCGATTACATTTCAATTATACGCAGCGTTTTTACTAGGATGACCCACTCTCACAAATAATAACAATACATTTTGTCTGCTATTTAACCACCTATGATTTTGTAAAGAACTCATGATTTCGTAAAGAACTATCCAACTAAGTTGTGTGTCATCAGTAAAAGTGGCCATCTTAGTTACTCTGTTCCTTATACTGGGTGAGGGCTCAAAATTTCAAGTCCTGAGCTACTAGCCAGGCCTGAAGAGTTACTCGCCACCAGTTGCCTCACGTAACCCCTACCCTGCCCCGGCCTTAACTCCACCCCTAAACACACCCTCAAATTATCTTATGATAATTCTTATCTTATGATAGATGTCCCTTGTAAACGGCAGATTAGGAATTCCTGCTGCAGGAAAACTCAAGTTCCTGACACAGGAATCCCTAATTGTACCTGAAATATAGGTGATGATTGGGGCCTAATATACACATACACTAATACACAATAATACATTATCAGCTCTTTCTTTGCGCTTACATACTACATGCACCTTGTAAAAAAACAGAAGGGCCATTTATTACTGAGCCCCCCCATCCCTAAGGATTAGAAGAAAAAAATACTTACCTAAAACCCCAGACCTCAAGTTATGGCTGCTCTCAGTAGCTATCAGTGACGCCACTCTGCCTCCTAAAAAAGGTGAGTACTTCAGATCCAATGGAAATATGCTCCTGCACTGTGCTGTGCCACATCTTGTATTGTTTAGTATCACTGTTAAGCCTTAACCCTTTCGCTGCCACCGACGTAAGGCATACGGCGGAACAAAAGTGTTTCCGGCTGGCCAGCTCAGTATGCCTTACGTCGGTGGCATTTACAGTTCTGCTATAAGCTCATGGTCGATTTAGCGACCATAAGCTTATAGCAGAACTGTTCAGCTGACTGTCCCTGTCAAAATAATAGCTGTCATCAGCGGCTCACAAGCCGCTGATGACTGCTATTACTGAAAATACCGGGCGCCCCCCCCC
>NW_017306309.1:1992176-1993945 GCF_000935625.1 Nanorana parkeri | reverse complement strand
TCATTGCCATGCGTTGTGATACCTTGTGTTGCAATTAAATATACACCTGTATCATTTTATCACAACACAAACACCAAAACAATTTTTTACATAAGTCGATTATTTACAGTTTTGCATACCTTCCTTTTTTTACCTTTTCGCAAAAAGGCGCAATTACAAATTTGCTAATATATGTTATTTATTAACTCAATACAGTTTTATCTTTTAGATTTAGTCAGAAATTTTTTTTTTTGTGCATGGATACTGATTTTGGTGTGTTTTAACAATTGAATGGTGTATTTTTATCGGTTTAATATTAATTTGAGAAACATATGTGCAATTATCACACGGCCTACAAATTTAGTATCACCATCTTTTTATTCTACCGGGCCTGCGCTTTCAGGAAATATATGGTTTGGGGGGTCTTTTACAAACGCTAGCAACCCAGCAGTTGAAAATCAAATCAATAGGAAAAAATTGCAAAAAATGCAAAAATGGCTTGGCCAGCTGATTTGAAAAATGTTCCGGAGGGCTTGGCAGCGAAAGGGTTAATCACCTCCTTAGTGTCACTTTTAACCTGACCCATACATTATTACCTAGTGAACTTTGAAAACTACTACACCCTATCTCCTCCGTATTTGCCAATTTTCTCTCACCAGTACACCCTCCTCTTTGTTTAAAATTCCCTCCAATGTTCTCACTATTCTTTCCCCTACCACAGCTGTATCCTCCCCATTGAATAAAATCTAGCATTGGACCTCTTGCCAATGTAAAAGTCGGTCCAGAACTCCAAAAATCTGAACCTATTCTAATGCTAAGCGCTTGCTGTCTTTCAGGAATTGTGTGTCACTGGCACTATTTCCAAAAAAATACTAGATTAGAGGTCCTACAGGAGTTTGGCTTCTAACTCCTTAAAATGAAACCCTGTCAATTTCTTTTTCCTGTCTGTCTGCATCCCTGCTAGGTAGATAAACCCCTCTATTTGTGCTGGGGACCATTGTCAATGAGACAACAAGTGAGGGGAAATCTACAATTTTATCAGAGCAACAAGTGAAGATAAATCATCCAATGGGGACAAAATTTCCGGAGACAACTGTCTAGAGGGGGAATCTCACATCCTGTTGCATCACCTAAAAAGGAAGTGAAGGGAAATCTTCCCTGTGGGACAAAGAAAATAGAAAATATAATAGGATTTTAAACCCTTCTCTACTAGATTCATAGCTAAAAAGATTTTAGTTACGCATATAGTTAAAAATAATTTTAAAAATGTCATTGGTTCCAATATGTACCACAACTGCTCCTCAAATCCCTACCCAACAGCCCCTTTGTCGCAGTATGTTATACATTCATGTCTAAAAGACTAGAAGCTACTTGGCATTCATGATCTTGGTGTCAGATTACACCGTACGTCCATCTGATAATACAGTCCCCTAACACCACACCTGGGTTTGGTGTTCTATTTCTATATAAACTGCATAACTCATTCCAATAATTGCTAGGGGACACACACTGATCTATCACTGATACCCTTGAACTTCAATCTCTAAAATAGATCAAATAGGATAATTTGTCAGGATGGGCCAATTAGGAACTAGCATCCATGACCCTTTTTCACTTCTTCAAAAGTTACTCAGCCACCGACTTCTGAATTCTCAACCCACCTCCATCACTGTTGGTTCTAATGCAGGTTTTCATCATCACCACTTATTGCACGCTACAGACTGATGAGACTGAGCATACTCAACACTCAGAAAAAGTCCTAAGTGTTTTAAATCAAGAAGAGAGTTTGA
>NW_017306309.1:1986838-1992052 GCF_000935625.1 Nanorana parkeri | reverse complement strand
TGAGTTGGGGGGGGGGGGGGGGGTGAGACATCTGTTGCCTGCCACATACAATGTTTTAACACCCCTCTCTGGGCAGGTTAATAAAAACTCCTAGCTCCAATGGAGCAACATTCAGCATATTTATTTCAGATAATTTTTGTACAAGTCATTCTGAATTGAGAAAGCTGGTCAGATGTCCAGTGAAACGTCTTCAAGAAATATACAGCAAGTCCAGTTGTCTTGACTTATTTTTTACAGATATACCATGACCTGGGTGAATGAGAACCTTCACAGACTTAAATCAAGAAGGGCTCAACTTAGGATAACAATTCCTCTGATGCACAACTGCAGTACAAATAAAAGTGCCTCTATTGAACTGCGTTTTTCACCCATTGCCTAACCAAAAACCTATATTTATTTTAAATAGACAATGAATAGCAAGAGATTAACTTACGGTATTGAGACTATCTGCAGCATAGCAGTAAATCACTGAAGAAAATAATGAGTCACCAGCCTCCAGAGAACAGATGCATGTGAATAAAAATAACATAATACTGTCCAAAATAGTAAAATAACAGCTCCATAATAAGAAAAGTTTATTGAGGTTAAATAAAGTACTGTACATAAATTAAATAATACTTCTTGATTTAATCTGAACTAGGAAATGCACAAGTTCTGGGCAAAACCTGAAGCATATAAAAATGTCAAGCTTCATAAAACACAAAATGACCATACTACTAGTTGAAAACCTCCTGTAAGACTCAACAAGCAGCAGTCAAACTCACATTTCATGGCTGTGATTGTAAAAAATTGTGGGTTACGCTAGAGAATACTGGTGAATAAACTGGCAGTGTGTACAGTGTATCTGCAGGATGGAGCTGCTATCTCCACTGAGGAAATGATCCAACATGTGTATATCATATAAAAAGCTTGTAGGTCATGAGAATACATGCAGGGAGGTTTATGAAGACAACCGTTCTAATGTCTTTAAGATTAAAACCACACCTTAATTTAACCTCTTTATTGATTAGTGTCACTTTATTATTCTCTGCGGCAGTTTATTTATTTTTTCAGCTACACAGATTCAGGATCAATAAAATACACACACAATTGTAAATCCTGCTGAGTTTGGACCTTTGCATACAGCATCTGTAGATTTATTTTTTTCTGCTTCAATAGTTTCCTCATATATCAGAAAGTGAACTTTGGCCATCCTCCCACTGAGCATTTTGATCACCTAGCTAGGACTATGTCACACAAAGATATTTCTATAAAAAGTTTATGCCAGGACATATTATTCACAGCAACACACAGCTGCCTTAGGCCACAATGCTTATTTCCTGGTATTCTCAGATTTTTTATTTTAATAAATTAGTGAAAGAACTACAAGAAACATGTTCTAAGAGAAATATGCAGGGTTTCACTTCTGATCTCCTTCTTAATATACCTGGTGTACGGCTGTCATGGGCTTTAACACTTTCTGAGTTACAGACAAGCATACAGCAAATAAAGTCAGAGTAAATCCTTTTAAAGGATTAGTGCACTCTAAATGCATTAACCAACTCCCTATTCCCCCCAAATTATGAGCAAGTTTGTAATAATTTATAACACAGTTTTTGAAATGGAGAAATGGGAAACTGGACTCACAGTAAGGATCTCCAAGAAGTATATTACTAATTATAATAATACTAATCACACTTCACGTGCCCTTAGCCAGGGGCCCAACTGTAACCATATAAGCCTTGCTCATCTTTTGTGGTAAGGTCCGTCTATGCCTCTTCATTTCAAAGTGGCTCTCCATCTATACTGTCCTCAGCGCCACAAGAGCGAGCTTGGAGCAGTGGATACTTTACAACACACACAGGGACAATGGGGAACAAAAGTAGCCACCCTCCAGAAGGAAGGACAGTGTCAGCATTAATTCAGAGATGATTTGAGGATCTACAGAGTTTAGTGTTATTAAAGAAACTAGAAACAAACCATAAAACAATTTGGTGTGTATTTAGGTTTGTAAAGCAATAGTTATAGGCGTTATGTAGACATTACTTTCCTTTTGCACTCCTAAAGGAAATATAAGAGTGTGCAATCATCATTTACTTAATTGTTTACTGATGTACTTTCATGATCTTAAAGCAGACCCTGCTCTTCAGTGACAAGGTCCACTTGTTCAAACTGCTCCTCTTCCTACAATGCAGTGCATTAACAACAAATGTTATTCAGTTAGGGTTTAGATGTATTTTAGGAATATAATGGCTTTCTAAAAACATTGTTTGAAAATATTTATACATATTTAGGGTGAACTGTAAGCATAATTAGGTGGAATAAATGTCATGTCAAGGGCTCCTTGACACTTGGTGATCTATAAAAAGTACCCTGCAAACATTACATTTTGTGGACAGTTATGTGCTATATAAAGTTGGAAAATTCCCAAGTACAGCACCAACATCAACTTACCAATTCTTGCCCATCCTGTAACAGTGGCAGAAATGTGGCTTCCAAAATGTTGATCTGGTCTTTACTAAGTTTCTGCCACAATCCTATTAGCAGAATTATCAGCTGTGTTGCACTTTTCAGCTTTGTGAAAGCCCGGAACAGGCTGATCTGTAGTTCTTCAGTTGCATCTGCTATACTAATAACCTGTAAGATATACAGAACCATGCATCAAGATTAACTATGTGTTTAGACATATACAAACTATTTTGAGTATTATTTTGGTCTATTGTATTTTAACATATCTGTTATAAAATGACTAAGCAACAAGATGTTCTGTGTGTATTATATATATACATACATTTACCATCTGGCAACAGCCAATACACAATGAAAAAAATAATGAAATACTTTCTTCTACGTGTATAGTAAGATGAAGTCTTTCAGTGTGCTGCACCCTACACGCAGAACTTTTACCAGGCTATGGACATATATAAATATTTACATCTTCATAACAAACAGTAAAAAAATTTTAAAGCAAGCTCTAACTAACGTCTGCAGCTGCAGGCACTACAGCTCAATCCATTCTCAAAGTTTACAGCAAAAAGCACTTTTATTTCTAATGTAATACTTCTAATCTCTAAAGTAGACACAGAGAAGGTGCACTAGGAAAGAAGAGCCAACTTAAAATGACTTCACTGCTTCTTTTGTGGACCCTGAGAATGAATTGTTCCACAGGGCAGCTACAGGTCATTGGGGGTTTGTTTTAAAGCTTATTCTGCTATTTACTCATTGTTAATAATGTGTTTATATTTTATTGTTCATAGCCTAGAGTTTTTTCTTAAAAATAAGAATGAAAAAAAAGAGTAAATAATATAAAAATATAGAGTTAATAACAACTTATTATAGCTAAACAGTGCTTCTCTCACTGTACCTAGGTCTCAACCTGCATTTTTAAGTCTGCAATTCTTGATAAAATAGCTCTTTGGTGCTTTGCATTTTCTCAAATCTGCATTTCTTCAAGCAGAAAGGTTTCTCTAGACAATCCAGCATTTTTCGGAAATTCCAGATTTTAAGCCAACTTATAACTTTATCCAGAAAAAAGACAGTAATCAGCTAGAGATCTGTGGTAATATTTAGATGACTTTACACAATGGGGTTGATTTACTAAAGGCAAATAGGCTGTTTACATTGCAAGGGAATTTGAACCTTTCAGGGGAAGTCTCCCTTACCTGCTGGTGAAATTTCACTTTGTAAAGAATACCCAATCACATGCAAGGAAAATTGCTTGTACATGATTGGGTGATGGAAGGTATCAGAGCTTCATCACATTCTCTAAACTTAAGGGAAATTCCCCTGAAAAACGCAAACTCCCTTGCAATGTGAAGAGCCCGTTTGACTTTCGTAAATCAACCCCAATATGTCATTTTTTTTTATAAATATGGCAGTCATTTCATTTAGATTTCCTAAATGTATTTTTATGGCAATTTTTTTTATCAGTTATTGCAGCATAGAAGCATAAAACTTCAGGGCTAAGAAATGTGAGATGGGTTAGTGGTGAGGTCCCGTGGACACTTTCCTATCAGCTATCCAAAACAGACTATAGAGCCGCAAAAGAGCTCAAAGCTGTTTGGCTGTGTTCATCATGCTATATGTCTTACCCTTAAAACACAAAAATAGCTCTAAGTGCTCTAAAAACCAAGAGGCACTTTTATGCAGCTGGATGCCGGGGTGAAAAAATTATGTTTAGCATGTAGCTATGTCATGAGGTCATGCAAATGCGGGGATACAAAAGAATTTGATTGCATAATTACAAAAACAATGCCTTCAAGGAATTATATGTCTGCAACATCAGTAAATGATGTAAGAAGATATTAATACGGCATCCATAACAATGTTGTAAAACTATTTTTAGCCCTATTGAAGGTAATAAAGAAGATTCCTTGCTGTAACCTTATAAGATAAGAATAAACAAGCTCAATCTCAAGTCTTGGCAAATAAATATTTCCAGTGTGTGAGGTCAGGCCTGCTTTTTTAAAGCAAAGTGATTAGTCACCCTATTAATATAAGGCATGCAGATGTTACATGCCCCTGTGAACCTTTGACAAGTTCTAAGGATAACATGGGGTTTATATTGGGTACCGATAACTACCACAGAGAAACTTGATCCAAGACCTTCAGAGGAAACAAGTATTGGCCACACTTGATTTTTCTGATGTTTGTCTATTGTCCTTTGCCATTAGTGGAGCAGTAACTGCAACAAGACTCAAAGCCATGTATGTTTGTAGAATAAACATATGCGGATGCACACATTTATTGACTAATAAAAATATATTTAGGTGGTCTAATCATTTGTCTATGGATGTGTTGGGAAATAATAAATATAAAAGTTAATTTAATATGTTTCGAAGGGATTCAACAATACCTATAAATAATAATATTGATTATTTATTAAATTTAAATTGGAAACTTTCCCGAACTACCATGTTGTAAGATGTATATTGTTAACCAGTTGTGTCTGTAACAAAATGAATTGCATTTTGTTTTGTGGACAAGGCACCTCTTATAGGGTCCACCCAATTTTATTTTCTGATGCATGTGCTCCAAGATGGAGACTCTCATAGTCTGAGAGATGCCTTGGCGCGGCTGTGCGGCTTTCACATTTTCTGCAGAAGACGTGTATCCAAACCTCTATTTTTAACCCTAGTGGTGAGACAAGTTTTTTTACATGCTAGCTTGTGAGTGTGCCAGGAAAATGTTTTGCTGTATTTCTTTCTCTCTCTCTCTCAATTCTCTCTCTCTCTC
>NW_017306309.1:1985305-1986801 GCF_000935625.1 Nanorana parkeri | reverse complement strand
CCCTGCAAGGTATAAGAGCATATTTTACATTTTAAGAATAACAGCATATTTGTTTGTCTAGCCTATGAACTATTTAGCAATGGATACCCTAATTCAAAGTACTTGAACACTTGCAGTACTTGCTGCTGCTAGCAACAAAGCAGAGTCTTCTGTTCATTCACCTATACTGTATCTGAGACAAGCAAGGAAAGGTATGAATTTTGCTCTTGAAAACAAAAAGAGTTCTTACTTTGGATAACTTCAATCATGAAGTCAAATAAAATCTTTTCTAACCTACTACCTCCTTGGATATGTTTCAGAAAACCAATAAATGATCTGATGAAGCAATACTACAGAAAGCACACAGGTTAGTTGCACACAGCCAATCATTCATAAAAAAAAATTAAATCCTGTAGTAAATCATTCCTCTCTATGTCTACTGAAAGAGAGAGGAAAGTAAGCCACAGAGAAAACTAACATATTTTAGGTAAAACGCAGCCCCCATGTGGAATACACTTCTATATCCACTTTACAATGTGCTACATTTGTGTGATATCGTGAGCTGTTAAAGCCGAAAAAATGTTTCCTATATTAACATTGTAAATTTGCTGTGCTTTTCAAAACATATTTAATTCAAGGTAAAATACAAATGTTGTAAAAGTCCTGGAGAAGTTAATGGGAACCTTTGCATAACCACAATGGATATGCAAAGGTCACAACCTAGCATTGTTACAAATCTTATAATTCTACTAGCACAAAGTCGCAAACTGGACATATATTTATAAACGTTTAAGTTTTATTTTTATGTTGATAGCAGTCTGCAGCCATTTCCCTAGACCAGATTGCCATAACAGAATTTTTGTCTGACCTGTAAAATCCATTGCTAGGAGTACATCACTGGATTATGCAGCTACCTTCAGATGATTGGACACTAGCAAATCAAAACTGTAAGACAGCCACCAGCACCAAGGTGAAGACACAAGGCGCAGTGAAGAGGCTGAGTGGAAGGACAACAAGTTGGTAGTATTGAATGTACACAGTAAAATGCAGGGAGCATTGAAGGGCAGGAAAAATGGGTCTAATGCATTCTTGAGGTCAACTGAAGCCAGAAAGTCTCCCAAACTGAAGGGAGCCGATGAGAGAGTGGGTAGATTATATCCAGAAGCTTTGGAATCACAGGAACCCACTTAGGATCTTGAGATCAAGAATAGGACAGATCCCCCCTTTGCATTGGGGACAGGTGTGAGCAAATCCCGTGGAACTGTTTTGCTTTCAGTACAGGGACTATGACCCCATGGCAAAGGAGCTGACCTAGGGCAGCAACACAATCCAACTGTATTTGGGGAAATCTTGGTAGGTTTGGCAGCAGAAAGTGAGTAGGAAGCATGGAATGAAACTCCAGTTTGTAACCATTTGGTTATGATACCCTGGATCCAGGTATCAGGAATTTCCCAGACCCAGGCAGCTCAGAAGGCTGAGAGATGCCCCCCCCCCCACAAAAACAAAGGGGGGGTCAC
>NW_017306309.1:1915694-1985257 GCF_000935625.1 Nanorana parkeri | reverse complement strand
CCCCCCCATTAAAAAAGTGGGGGTTCCCCCTCATAGTGAAGAAAGCTTGCTGCCAGGTGTTGTGGCCTTAAAGGGCCAGGACTTATGACAAAATTGGCCTAGATTTGGAAACTTTGACTTGGGAGAGGAAAAGGAACCCTTCTTGAAGGAAGCCTTCATTCAAGGTGCTTCTTGCACGGAAGCTCCGCAGATCTGCATTGCAGCCAGAATCGGTAGCATATGGATAGAAAGGAGACCCATCCTGGCAATTTGTTAAAGGGTATCTGGCAGACCATCTAGGCAACAGAGCAAGGTCACAGGAAAGAGTTCTAAATGTTTAAGCTGCCGGGGTCTGTCAAGATGGACCCAGGGTCCCTAGCCATAGCCTTTGACCATACAGATAAGGTCTGACACATCGGCATTGTAGTAACAGCAGCTTGCATAATAGGTTCTTTAAGGGCAAATAAGGCCTTAAAGAGGAATATTCTCAAGGATCATTAGATATAGCTGGATTAACAAGGACAGCCCATTTCTTAGGAAACCCTCTTCAATAGGGTATTACTGGGGCTCTAAAAAAAAACGAGATGTCCCTGAGACACTAAGTGAAGAGGAGAAAGAGCACAGAACAGGGCTAATAGAAACAGCGTCCCCAGAGGAACCCTGGAACCCAAATTTGACCAGCTGGGGGAAGGGGCAGAACTAGGTACCCGAGCAGGAACAAGCCTTGACTTACCACTCTCACAGCAACTGTCAAATGGCAGTGTGGCCACTTAAGGGTCTTCAGGGACAATGCTCCACCACAATGGATCACGGCCCTGGACATGTACCGCACCCTGCACTAACTACACATGCTGCACAGAGTGCCGAGGAGAGTGCCCCACACAGGATCCATTGCACTATGCACATTACAGGCCAACCCCGAATCTTCCTTCCAGTGGGGTTTGGATACGATCCACCAAGGCTCCGCCGAGAAGAAAATCAATCCAGATAGCTGCTGTTAGGTGCTGCAGTGGCTGCAAGCAGCAATATGGAAACTTGCTAGAAGAATCTTTAGTAGAAAGTTCAAAAAGTATCCACTTCTCTCAGGGCAGAGAAAAGGCATCAATCATCCAAGGACACTAGCAGGCTGGGAGTGGGACGGGTTATGCAGGGCTATATTACAGCTTTGATTGATTTGCCAGTGTTCAGTCACCTTAAGGTAGCTGTATAACCCAGTGAATTAGTACATTTCGCTGTGTCCTGTGATGTACTATCAAGGAATATTAAATTCCTCTTGAAAAATATCCGCACTTACTGATGATGTGCCTGTACCTAAAGCCTATATATTTGCAGTGGGAGATCATCCAAGGCACGGCTGCCTCTGACTGCTTGTCTCACCAGATTTGGAGTGAGATTTGGTGATGCCACTACTGAGCTATGTCACTACTGTGAACTTGATGGGGAGAAAACTGTAGGGAAGGACCTGTAGTGTATGGATCTCTGTGCTTCTGCTTCATCTATTCTGTAGACCTGTGGTTTCTGCACCTTTCCTGCCGATTCTAAAATATTACACATTGTTTTGAAGTGAGCAATCAAAGCTCTGTCACAACCAAGATAGCTGCCTCCATACAGAGGCTCAATGGAGAACAAGGCATGGCAAGTCAGTGATGGGGGAAAAAAATCAGCTGCGAGGAGCTCACATGCAATACTGCGACTAGTCCTTAACCTTCTGCTTGCCTTTATTGGACAGAACATCCACAGTTCAGGTCCTTTTTAAAACATACAGTATGTGTAGACATGTCTTTATCTGCATCTGTAACTGATACAGTATGTTTTGGTTAATTAGGCGTTTTACTAGAAAATCTGTATTTCTGCGAGTTGTTATATAGTTGTTATAGCTAGAAAAAAAGCTTGTTAAGCAGCCAAGTTTTGACGGTGTTTCTGAGGATGAGCAGGATGGAGATTTTGAGTTTACTTTATCAGTGGTTACACGAGTCAGCCAATTTTCTTGCGTTTAGGTTCTAAATTCCAAAGCCTTTGCAGAGATAACGTATCACTATGCCACAATGGTCCTTGTAAAGTGTATTCATAAGGTAGCCTCTAACTAAATACTTTTGATCCCAGCAAGAATAGGTTCATCTGATCTATACCTGGCTGTGCCTGAATGCCTTGCTTTGTTAGGTGAAAACTGTCTGCTGCATAATATGTCCATGTTTTGTAACTAATAGAATGGCGCCAGTATGACAGTGCAGCACAAAATGTCACAGTGTAAACACTTTTTTTTATTACAATGTTTTTCATTCTTTTAATACTGCACAATCAGCTCAGATGGAATTCCGGAGACCAATTGACACAGATTGTTTTCTGATAAAGCACAAAAACATTCAAAGAATCCTGATGAGACCTTTTATCATACGCTTAGTTAGGTCGCTGGATATATTTAGTTGTTTTTTGTTACAATAATTCACTTTTTACTGATACAGTCATTAGGTAAGAAAAAAATATGAAAAAGTGGAACTAAGTAGTTTTCGTACAGACTCCTGGTTATTAATATGGCCCAATATTTACCAATATATATTTATTGTAAATAACTATGACTTTTAACAACTCATTACTACAGGGGTCTTAAGTACTTAGTACATTCTATATACACCAGTGTTCTGTGGAGCACTATTAATTTGGAATGACCACATACCGGTGTTCGCTCACTTCCCGATCTACTGAGCCGACCTGTGATAATCTCATTGTCACAGGTCGGCTAGAACTATGAGGTGAGTGAAAATCACTCACCTCATAGTTCTCCTTTAACTGTTGATAATGCCAGAAATCAAGTGTGCTCTGAACGTCCTCTAGTGAGCGGACATTGCTGCCTCTGCTTCCTTGAAATCCCAAACAGTGTTGTCAGCCCTGGCTGTGCTCTCCACTGCTGAAGTACAAAATATAACCCCTTGCGTTGTGAATGTAAGAGGGAGTTGTTCTCTAGTTCAGCAGGAACTCAGGCAAGGCTGGCAACACTGCTTGGGACTTTAGTGCAGCCAAGGTAGCATTGTCAGCTCACTACAGGAAGTTAAAAGATTGATCAACATGCGTTTTTATGTACTTGAATATTTAAACATGGTTTCAGAGATGTACTCAATTGTTTTCCTTCTATACTTCCAAGACATACGCTTTAACTTTTTTTTTTAGAAATCTAAGTTGCACCTTAGATTTGGTGAAATTACATGTATTTTAAATGGAGGCTAAACTATATACCATTTAATATGATCATACTTCTTGTCATGAGATAATTCTCATTTGAACAGCAGGACTCTGTTACTACAGACAATGTTTTGGGAAGAAAATATTTTCCTTAAAAGGGAAGATGTTTATGTAATCTAAACTTACTTCAATTCTGCTTTAGATTCCAACTACAAAATTAAAACTTGACCATCACGGATTAAACAAAGGATCATAGATGCATGATTCTACTAAGCATACATTTGCCGGATACCACGTGTAAGATGTTGTGGATTAGTTGATGCTACTGTAAATGGGAGAATATCTTTAATGTTGGACTGGATTCTATCTGGTGTTCAGTTCAACTGTTTTATTGTCATGTCTTATTAAAAAAGTTTTTATTATCACAGTTAACATGAAGTGCTATGAGTGAGGTGGTTTACAGGAGAGTTGGCAGCAATGACAATGGACAAATACTCCAGTACTCTTGTTTCATTATGATTGAATCAATAAATAATGACCCTCATAGATTCAGAGGGTCTAATATTGCTGCTCATACAGAATTAAATTGGCATAGGATAGGTCAGTGCAATAAAGAGGACCATGATGGCAGAAGAACCCCAATGTGTAATAATGTTGACCTTTGAGGTGTCCATGCAAATACTGGGGTGGTGGGCACATAGAAATGCCCTTGCCTACATTCCACACTGCATTTCTGAGAATTCTTGGCTCTTGAGTTGGTATGTTTTTACCAATACCTCAAAGATGTACATGCATTGGGATGCTGACATCTGAATGGGCCCTAAGACATTGTCCTGGAGCACTTTGGCTTCCCCGGACTGTCTATGATCTTAAATGTGGCTAAAGTCAATAAATATTTTTTGTAGATGTTTTTTTTTTTAAATCAGATAATTTGTATTAAGTTTTTCTTTACACAATAAATATTTATGTTGATTGTTCCAGACTCCCATATCAGCAGCCCTCTAAGCTTCACAAATTGAGACAACAGTGTTAGAAAATATGTCTAGAAATCTAAAATTATTTGTTTAGACTGGAGTTCTTCTTTAAAATACAGACTGCTTTAATGCGATCCTAAATGTTCTGTCTCTGTTATGACTCAGTAACTGTAATCTCATTTAATACACTATAATGCTACTTTATCTTTTGTCTGCAAGGCATACAGCTTATCGAAGTCTTTTTGTCTATTTGGTATAAAACCCGAAAATTAATGCATAACCCTTTCACCTTAAGCGAGTCATAGATGCCAGAAAATGGTTGTTTGCTAAGATCATTTAAATACCACAGACATTTATAATCTATTTTGCACACAAGTGTTCTGTATAAAACCTGGACACAAACATCGGACAGAAGCTGGATATTAGGGACCCACCTGACTGCCAACAATGACTTGATACCGGCCTCACCTCAAGGGATCAAATTAAATGTTTATGAAAATCCTCCTGGTCAACTTATATTCTCACCAGGACTTACGGGGATCTAAAGGTGATCACGGACGTTGTCACTGATCCTGACAAAAATGTTCAACTCAAATGTCTCAAGGTTATCTGTTATAAACATTTGCACCCTATATCCTGTCCCTAAAGCCTCCAGCTAAAACATTTTTTTAGTTTTGGATAGAGTGGGGATCAGTTTTAAATTTCAATTAGTCTGTTTACCTCACTTTACCAGATAATTTACCTCACTTCCTGTACCTGTAATGCCTGTACAAGAAATGGGGGGGGGTCATAAAATGAAGGTCATGGCAACAGTAAAAAAAAAAAAAATTGTCAAAAGTTCTAACCCTTCCACACTCTACTAAAAATGTGTTTTGTTTTTGACTGTGTACCCATTGTAAATATTTTCCTATTACTTACTGTTCTGACAGTGAGGGGATATTTTCCCAGTAGGCACAAAGGCAGCAATAAAAAAAACTGAAGGAAGGCTATATGTTGAGTAGGGTAGTAACTACCTTTAGGCTGTCTATACACAGGAACAGGTTTCACTGAGAACGATGGACAGGCAGATATTTACTCATCCTCTGAGAACCTGGGACAAACTGTGGTTACTTGCCTGATGGATTGAGAAGAGATAAAGGTTCAATTCCATCACATAAGCTAAAAATCTGCAATAATGAGCCCTTCTAATGCTGGATTGGGGCAGGACTGATCCATTAAATGGCCACTCTCAGTTATGACATGTATTGTTTTGCTCTTATAAGAAAACCATAAGTTCTTACTTTTTCTTATTGTTTACATGGCCAAGTGCATAAAGCATATTGCATGAAGTCATGTTTGTCTCTAGCCACATAAGGATCTAAGCACATCACCCAAGGAGTCAGAACTAGTAAAAGCTTACAGGAAGACAAATTGCATGAGGCTATTTACATAATATGTCTGGAAAGTGGGATAATTTCACAATAAAATTTAGAATTACATGTCAATGCGGCAGATAAGTTTAGGACTGTTTATTTGTTGTTATGAACAGCTGTTCATTATTGATTAGCAATGTCTATACTCAAACAGTGTTTGGTGAACAAAATAAAATTCTTAGATATATATTATTTCCATTTTAAGGGGTCTATTTATAAGCAATTCACAGAGCCATTCACCCTGCAAATGGGCCACTAGATAGAACAAATTATGGCTACTAGATAAAACAGAGGCGCACCAGGAAGAAATATTTAATTCCTATGCGCCTCCATCTAGTGGCGATAATGCAGTATTTTACGAATGTTACATTTGATCTGAAAAGAAAATATACTAAGAATGTTTACTTTTGCACAGAATGAACATTTACAGAGATTTGAAGGGTGAATGGTCCCGCAAATTGTTTATAAATAGACCCCTAGGAATAATATACACTGCTTACAACAGATTCTGCTCTTGATATGGTTCAAAAACAATACAACAAATACTTTTTGAGTTTTAGATTTAATATATTTCTCATAGGTCTTTTGAGGTCCAGTTCCAAAAGATCATTACTTAGGTAGATTTTCTAAGGGGATTTGGACCCAGTTGCGAGGGAGGGGGGGATACACCTTAAAGGCTCTAGCTAAAAAAAAAAATACACAGATAACATACATATAAATGAGCAGTTTTACCAGCCAAAGGATTTGCATTTCTATCCATCCAGTCCTGGGATTTCTAGAGCCCTATCAGGCAGCACCATTTTCTCTGTTACAGTTATAGACTGTAGAAAGCATACAGTTGCACCCTAACCTGCTGACTGAATATTGAAAGATCAAAAGCAGACGGAGAAGATCATCTCTCGCTCACTCTGCTATCTTCTGGTATTAGCACGTTCCTTGTCAGCGCATTTGCATGAAACACACCTGTTTGGCTTACAGTCTTGTCTCTCCACCAGTCTGAGAACTGCTTTATAGGAAACTTTAAGAGGCCAATACCAAGCCGTATACATTTATGGATATATTTTGTGTGTGCCTGGAGTTCAGCCTGAATACCCCATCAGTCAGCTATTTCAGAGCAGCACCTGGGCTGCTACAGGACACATTGATTGGCTTTCCATCATTAGATGGAAGTTGGGCATAAATGCTTTCAGCAAGTTCAGATGATAGATAGAGAGCTTGGAACGAATTACTGCAACAAACAACCACAGAAGATAAAAAGTTGACCTATCAGTTTGGACACTTCTGTCTCCATCATAGCCTAAGCCAAACTACTGAATACTGTAGCACTGTATGTCTTTGTTATTTAATGGATACATAGAAATTATTTCAATGGGGATGCTTCCTCAAAATGACCATTACCTTGTATGCATACCTACTGTACATACCAAGAATCTTAATTATGCATAGACAATGATAAAAAAAGGAAATATCTTAAAAACAGTCATATAGTTTTTAGTGTGTAAAGAATGTTTAATGTAGGTTATTTTCTATCAGTGTATTATGTTTTAATGGGCTTATCTGCAGTGTATAGTTATTCAATTGTTGCATACACCCCATTTACTGAAAGGTAGAAACAAATATATGCATTACATACTGTATACGTTTGTATGAATGTATCTTATCTGACTAATGTAACATCTGCAGCAAATTATACAGAATGGAACATGCCAGTGAATTAAAATGAATCTGTTGCAGATGCTGCTGTTATATTAGCAGAGAGATGTGCCAAGCACAAGATAAGGAAGTATAGTGGAAAGTGAGCACTGGGAAAGTGAACTTGCACCTTCCATTTATCCCCACTGGATGTCTGCCATGGAAATCACAATAAATGGGAGATCATCAAAGATCTGTGTATGTGATCTGTGCTGTTATATAGCGCTTTGGTGTTTTAGCTGCTGAATGGGCGACTTGTTTATGACATTTCTGACATGTTAAGGTTGTGAGAATTCGATTCATGGTAGATAAGGTTTGGAAAGGCACCTGTGAGGAACAGGTATTTCCCTCCCTGACTGACAACTTGAATCATGCTCTCCTTAAGATCAAAAGCTGCTCTACGAAAACTGAAAGCATCCATATGTGATACTGCTCATCATCCACTGTAGACAACTACCAGGCATGTTGAATTTTATGCAGACCAATGTCTGTATAGCTATATAGTATTTATTTCAACATTGAGATGCATATTTGGTTCAGCCACTAAAATAAAGTAGCAAGCAAGGTTATATTGACCACTCAAACAACAGTTACAATATTTCTGGGGGGAAAAGGTACTTTAGAGATGCATATAAGTAGTAAAATAATGAATCACTAAAATTGACATACGTCTACACACATCTGCAGGCTCAAACATTAACATCTACATACAGCCTAAATACAAGTTTACTTATGTAAACGTATGTCAGAGTTAACACACTTACTGCTCACATGAGTGTACCAGTATAGTGTTACTGAATGCAATACAACCATATCAAATCAAAATTAATAATTATGTTAGTTATGGAAAATTAAAATGATGATAAAAAAAGTCAAAACCTGAAAGCATCTCCCGAGTTATCTAAAGGCTTGTGCTGTTTGGCTTTTGTACATGTCAAAACTGTTTCCTTTCCTATACAAGTCAAGGGGAATGTAAAAGCAAGTTGATGGGGGTTAGAAGGAGGTCAAATGAATCTGTTCATTAACTCTGAACGAGCTCAGAAACATCTAAAATTGACCTCAAATGCAAGTGGACTGCATATGAAAGCAAGCTTTATTTGACCATTTACATATGCCCAAAGACAGGTCCTAAAGGTAGTCATAACTGTAAATTGTTCTTTAAGTGGTATAAACTACCTATATATAAAAATACTTTTGCATGGGATCTAGCCAGGGAATGGTACCAAAGAACAAAGCTGTAGGAAATCTCATAGGGCAAGGCAACACTTACAAAATTAAACCACATTCTGAGTATAAATAAAAGAACGAAGAATGGTTTAGTTCGACCATGCTCACATTTAAAGTGAGCCTGTGCCCAGATCACATACACATTATTACACATTTTGTACATATTTTAGAAGTAGAGCAATGCCTTAAGATCTTTAACCCTTTGTTTGGACAGACAGTCCAGCCCATCTAGTTTACAAGTGACAATTAAATCTGCCAGCACAAAACAGACAGGGTTATTTATCTGAAACAAACCCCCCCCCCCCCCCCATGCCACATCAGGCAGTAAGAACTAAGCATGATTTTTTAGTTCTGAAGCTTGCAGAAGAAGAATCTAAAAAATAAAAGCTGCAATTTTAAAATATTTTGTAAGTTATGTTATGTGAATGGGAACATGTAACAAATAATCTATAAAGTAAGTGTTACCCCCATTTGGCTGAAAAAGGGGAAAAGCACTTTAAATCAAGACCTCATTCATCCATGTATCTATAAGCATTGTGAAATGTAAACATGTATGTCTTGACAACACAGGCATTGAAACCTTAGATCTTTTCCTATTACTTTCTGTTGCACCAGAATCTTGGCAGCCTGACAGAAGTTGTTTCTAAGCAGTTGCTTTTTAGAAGTCAACGGAAACCGGACTCTAAAGTCTTTGTTGTGATCTTTGAGGATGTTTTGAGAATTAATAACTTAATTAAAAGCAGCTAGAGAAGTTAGGAATGGCTTTTAAAGCTTTTTTGCTGCTCAAGAATATGTAAATATTTTCATGTCCACAGTCTGGGCATAATCCATATACCGTACACTAGAATTGACTGCCCCACAGTCTAGAATAATCATAATTCTCACAAAAGTCAAGCAAGCACTCATTGGTCATCACAGTCACACAGTGGGGACTGGGGTAGGTGCAGCAGGAACCAGGGGACCTGAAGCTGGGACCAGGGGGAGGCTGCTGTGAGCAAGTTCATTTTTTCACATTTTGTAAAAATGGGGCTCTCAGTATATAGCGGGCAATAGCTCACTATATACTGAGCTTTGGGTCATGGGAGGAGGTCATTATATGTCCTCCTGAGACCCTAAAGAGAACTATGGGATAAAAAAGGTTACCCCATAGTTCTCTTTTAAGTGTGCCAGATCTACAGGCTTTAACTGTGTCGCTGGTCATATGTGGGGTCCTGGAGCAGGCCAGGCTATGACTAGCAACACAATCAGTGGTATGACCTAGTGGAGATTTGGCTACATTGGTAAGTTGCATTTTGCTTATTATACCTATAAAAATAAAGCCTCTATTAAAATGCCATAGGTCTACTTTAAAACCCAATTTCGGCCAATCCTGTGGAAAAGAGTTAAAACTCACGCCACATTTAATTTGCGGTATGGCTCTGCAAAGAGTGGGTTTTAAAGTGAAAACATTTTTATAAGTAACAATGAGGAAGGCTTCTTCAGCTAACCTAGAAGTCTCAATAGGTACTAGATGCATGTGTACCAAATTATGCGATTGTAACCACTTTGAATGATAATTAAGCAATATATTGGCTCAAACAGATAATTTGAATAATAACAGATATTGGGATAGTAAGTTCTTGACTGGCCATGTAATAATTTTTAACAGTTTCCCAGTGGTGGTAAGTAGGAACCTGGGTGCAGAGAGCTCACCACCAGTGTTTCTATGAGCAATAAGAAGGTTGGACGAAATCACCGCTATAAATCAACGTGTATGGTTTTGGTGTACTTCCTGACTAATCCAGTTAAACTAGCTTACTTTTTGCCAACAATGACATTATAATTCTTACCACTGAAGGCCTTGAAATTAACCCAACTTCCTAGAAAGTTTTATTGGGAAGGGGGGGGGTGTAATTAACAAATACAGTATCACCAAGACAAATTGCAAACGATAATATTTTTCACATTTTAAGCACATATTTTAAAGAGTTTCAGTCTAATGTAAAAAGCCTTCCATTACTCAATAAACCACTAAGCAGATTTCTTTATTTGTGATGAAATAATATAAAAAGTATTAGGAAAAGAATTCCATCTGGCCCCATTTGTGGGATTTGCTATGTAGTAGTTATACATATGCATAGTCTGTGAATCTTCTGAGATTAATAAGAAAGAAAAACAGATTCAGTACAAGAAATATCTTCCCAAAAATAATATTACAAAAATATGATCTTGAAATCATTAGCATCACCTCCAAACTTACGGAGCTACAGTATCTGGACTGTGAGCTATCTTCTAGCCAACTTTCACAGAAAAAAATAAACTCTGTAACTGGATTGAGTATACAAAGGATTAATATTATATTGCAAAATTAAATGTATTTGCAAAAAACAAAAATCAGCAGAATCAAACATATATCTTGAAATAAAATGAAAATCCAGATTTAATTCCAGGTATAAACATATTTCTTATATTTATATTTTGCAGAGGCACAGCTATGAAGCAGACTTCCTCCAGGAGCTTATGTATCACCTTCAAACTTGCAATTAACTGAACTGAGCTAGCCAGGAAAATGATTATTTCCACAGACATCTAAGTCTAAGCCCTACGTTGCCCATACAAGGGAATTTTGACCATCCATCCAACGATCACTGCTTTTTCAGTGCATTTTATGTTACCACCACCAAACTTTAAACCTTGGTGCACTAAAATTGGGCATCACTCTAAAATGCCCAACTCCTTCACTCTTTTATCTTATGGCCAATGGGCATTTCTGAGGCACTGAATGTAAAGGGCCATTCCTCTCAATGGAATATGCACTTATTGGATGCCTCTCTCTAAACGCAAGCAAGAATTTTCAAAAGAGCATTACGTTAAAACACATACTTGTGAACTATGCCTAAAGTACATGTAAACCCTAAGTGAATTACATTTTGTTGGCCAAATAACTGTGCATTATAGTTTTCATTGGGACAGCAAGTGAAAGGGTGCCAATGCAGGTGAACAACTGGGAAAAAAGGAAAGAGCATACCCTATAACAGGAAGTGCCTGAACAAGGACCTTCGTCACAGTATCATTAGGTATTATCTTAATGAAAGCTGTAGATTTAAAAGAATTGAGAATTACATCTGAAATCACTTTGACATGTTAAAATTGAACTCAATGTAGCTATTTTACATTATTTGAAGTACTAAAGGCTCTTACATGACACCCTAAACAAGTGATGCATAGGACTTAAAAGTTACCAGAAAAACTTCTTTACACTCCCTGACTGAGTCAAACCCTCCCCTATTTGTTTCTAATATGTTCCTCCTTACAAACACAGCAGCTCACAGTGGCAGGTTTTTAACAGAGGCAGTGCTGTCAACCCAGAAAGCACTGGGGGGACTAGGTGTGGGTTGACAAGCTACAGGGTGAGAGCTAATGCTTATAGCCAGTACCCCTGGAACATTTTTTTCATCCCACTGAAAAGCAAGCAGGCACAGCCCACAAGAGAGTAACAACTGCTCTGAGTTCAGTAGCAGGGCAGAATCATTGCCACACCTAGGCTGCATTAGGCAAACTTCACTAGCAGGCATTTGTGGGACATAGCAGGTGAACTAAAATAAGCACTGCAGCACTTTTTTTTAAAATGGGAGGCAATAGTACTACTTTAATAAATCATTAAATGTATTTTTAAATGCAAGCAGTGAAAGTAAAAAATTCAGCATGGTACCAGCCTTTTGAAATACCGTATATGGAGGTCTTTGCACTGGGAAAGGGAGAAGCGGTGCAAGGAGCCAATCTGTTGTGCTGCAGTACTCATGTGCTAACCGGAAGCATGCTAAGAGAATGACAGAGCAGAGTATCAGGGAGCTGAGTTGATTAGCCTGCTTCTTCACCTTTCATTGTCCAGTCACAGACCAGTCCACTGAAGTCCAACTGATGCAGCTTTTTGTGATTGTGTGGCAACAATGCTGCACTGCTCCTGAATTCAGAACATAGAAACCACTCACATGTAGGATGTGTCTGCTTGCACTACAGTGGAATTAAAAAAAGTTGCATGGTAAGTGGCTTTCAGCACGGTTACTTCTGAGTGACAAGCAGCTTCTGTAAGAGGCAGCGTATAAAACACAACTCAAGGATTTGGATCAGTTAGGGAAGGCAAAGGAAGTTTTTTGTTTACTTTATAAGGCTTGCGCATTACATTGTATCTGGATTTGGGATTTCTTTAGACTGTCACACAGAATAGTGTTGTTGTATAATAAGTTCCCATTCAGACTTATCTGGTTCATTGTGGTGCGTTAACAGACAATAAAGTGTGTTGGGTTTGGGAAGCATTGATTTAAATAGGCTGTCAATACACAACAGACATACAAACAAAGCAGGTATGATACTTTAGTGTGTTGGAGTGCTATGGAAAATAAATGGCACCGCCATGGCATGCAATCCTGCAATGCATAGTTGTGATCAGGTCCTAAGACTTGATGTAGGAGTAGCAAACACAATATAATTGTTGCAAATATTTTGATATTCACATATGACTGACTGTGTAGGAGAACAACTCTGGATTTGACCTTTCCTTAATTTGATTAGGGAAATTAAGCTGAATGGGAAATGACAGACTGGGATACAACAAAACTCAACTGTGATCAAAATGAGGCAATTATTATTTGTTCCCAAAAATTTAATACTCTGTTTTAGTTGTATTTGTGTCTCATTAGAAAATGAAGTCAAATAAAGCCACCTTTTGGTGACCCTCATTTACATCCATTACAGTGACAAAGATCCTAAGCAGCACTGCATATAAAAGTGACTTTTCCCTTTTTACCTGTTTGTACACAATAAAGAACAAGCAAGCATCATGGCACCACTGCTCGATTAAAGCTGACATTGTAGAACTAATAAAAGTCTGTAAAAAATTCATATATATCACTTTCACATGTGTGAATAATTACAGCGTACCTCTCGCATGGCATTCTATATGTGTAAACAGAACCAAATGTTGGCAGGTAACATCTGTCTTAATATCACATTTTGATGGCACGTGCTTTGTTAGGATAATTCATTCAGGAATGTATGCCCTAATAAAATATAACATTATTAAAACAATACCAAATCCCACTGATAACCCTCCATTTTCATTTTCTAGATATGTCCAGCCTTGACAATACATGGGGAGATCAGTCACTGATATGGAGAGGGATGTAACATTTCACATCAGTGAACACTTTATTGCAGGAACTCTACTCTTTCCTGTACAAAAGATTTGTAAGTATGATCAAAATCTAGCCACAACGAACACCTTTGATTCTTTCAAGTTTGTGCTATACATTGCAAGGGCACCCTTCTGATTTTTGCAAATAATGCCTTCTTGCACTTCTTTAAATGGCATATGTATGGATACTCTAAACTGCAATCAATTCTGTGATGTAATTACAGAATGTAGTAACAAACCATGTTGTCCTTATTAAGAGCCAGCAAAGAGTTACAGTAAAATTCTAGTTTACTGAAAATAAAACAAAGATAACTCCATTATCAATGAAAGCTGTGCATCAGTGGTGTTTGTAATACCAGGCAAGAAGCAGGAGAAAGACAGCTAAATCAACTTTGCAAGTCTTAGGCAATTTGCAGTACATTTCTTGAAATACTGTATATGAGGGCTTCTAAGGGATTACTAGGAAAGCTCAGAACGGCATCAGGAATACATCAAATATGTTAATAGTACATGCCAGGCAAATCCTTCATAGAATAGTGCATATGGCCCTGACTTACATGTTTGTATTGACCAGTAGAGAACTATAGGAACTGATGTTTTTAAACCTGCTCATTCAAAATCCAAGTATCCCAGCAGTGTTGAATGACATACTGCTTTGCACAACTTACTCCAAGTAGGTGTATTTTTACCCAAGTTAATCTACACTTTACACTTACAATCACTGTTAAAGTGACATTAAACCCTCAGATTTTTTAACATAAAACAATACTGCAATGTGTGCCTTACTGTAATCCATGGTTGTTTCCCTTCTCTTTGCTGCTCTTCCTTTTAAATCTGTATCTGTTCTCATGCTGGGCAGAACTTCTGTTTTGCAGCAGACTGCCTTGTCTCTGAAATGGATACATAGTATCTATGTGTAGGTTTGCAACCTGAGCCAGCACTACAAGAAGAGGCAGTCAGCTGCAAAGGGAAGTTCTCCCCAAGCATGAGAAGACATGAGGATTTAAAAGGAAGAGCAGCAAAGAGAAGGAAAACTACCATGGATTACAGTAAGGCACACATTACAGTATTGGGTTTAATGTCACTTTAAGGCCCTACCTTTTACCAATGGGGCTGGGCCATATCCTTTAAAAATTAAACAAAGAGAGGGCACTCTCGATTCTACTTCCTTTTTTTAGCTTAGTGATTTTTTTTAATATTTCTAGTTAAACCAGAGGCAATGCTTTTCTTATTTAGAATGTAAAGCAATGGCATCAGTCAAACAGCTGTGATGACAAAGTATATAATAGTGAAAGCCTCACCTGTGGAACACAGCCAATCCGCTTTTTAGCAAAGCATTTGTAATGACAATATGCTATCTATCTATCTATCTTAAACAAATTAATTCTTATAGTTTGATTGTAAAAGCCTAGAATCCACACAATTTGTTTTTTAGTCAAAAAATATAAACCTCTTTTAAAGGAAAGTCTCTTTCACACAACGCAACATGCATTGAACATTATGATTCAGGCTTACACTTGCACGGTAACCAGTGGCAACAACAGGACCACTCTATCTTAGGTCACTAACTCTGAATGGAAGAAACCCATCATTAATACTAATCTGTCAGGACCACTCACAACCCCCCTCTCCCCCATTGCAGAATGGCTAGCAATACCATATTCATTGAAAGCAATGTTAACTAGGGATGCACAAAAACTTTAACCAAAACTGGTACTTTGGGCAAAATGCCGAAAGTACCATAATGGCTGAAAATGTAGCTGAAAATTAATTGCATCTCTAGCTTCTCTCCTCCCCACTGGGCGCCAGTCTGTGTCCGCTCTGATGCCCGCTGCTCTCCCCCAACTGTGTCGGCAGAGGCAGTGGGGATCCGAGGGGACACAGAACGGCGCCCAGTGGGGAGGAGAGAATGTTTCAGGAGGCCGAGCGGGGAGGAGACAGATCAGCCCAGCTCAGCTCCTGTGACAGATGAAGAGCAGGGAGCAGAGAACTGTCAGGAAGCGGAGCTCTCCTCCCACAGCGCGCCCCTCAGCCTCTTGTGACAGCGAGTCAGGTTGGAGAGCGGCTTACAAACACTCAGTGATCAGCTGATTGCTGAGTGTTTGTTAATTACTGAGTTCCAATATCAGAACTTGATAAAGATGTCACCAGCACACCATATTGAAGTGAAAAAAATTTCTGTTTATTGACGCTTCAGGTCATCAACAAATTACAAAGGTTTGGGGCCACACAGGGTCCCCTTCATCAGGCTTGAAATGCCATCATGCTATGATAGGAAGCGTGAATAAACAGACGTTTTTCTTCACTTCAATATGGTGTGCTGGTAACATCTTTATCAAGTGTAAATAACTGAGGATACAGTATGCTTACTGTGTCCCCAGTTATGAATGAACAGGAAGTGCTCTACATTACTTCCTGTTTATTCATGATTGTGGACATAGTAATTCATACTTTATCCCCAGTTTATGAATGGACAGGAACACTCAGTATAGAGGCTTCCTGTTCATTCATAAAAGAGTCTGCAGAAAAAGAGATTTAGTTTTTCTATTTTAGAAGCAAAATATCAGGGGTTTAGACCACTGATATTTCCTCAGAGCCCCCAACAGTAAAGTAAAAAAATAAAAATACATAAATACATTATTACTTTTTCGGTTTTGGCCTGACAATTTTTTTTATTTTCAGTTTTGTTCTAAAAATTCAATTTCCATGCATCTCTAATGTTAACTATCTTGCTCCCTTAGGTGTGTACAGGATGTTAAGAGATAAACTGAGATCACTTTTGCTGGTAAATATATTGTTTGTTTACCATGGTCTATCATTGTCCACAGAAGGAGGCAGAATGTAATTTCTTCCTGGTGTTTGTAATTTTGAAATGCATACAGCTGGCTTAGTTCCTAGTTATGAGGAAGTGGCAGGTGATGACAAATCAAAAGGACCATGTTACTCCTTGCCCAAGTCGTTTGCTAAAACGTCACAGATACTCACTTGGTAAATAGGAAATTATACAGCTATTGGAGCCCTTGACCACAAGTGTGCATGTTTCATTCAGCAAGACATGCCTCAAACTACAGATGTTGCTGCCATATACATATGCAATATTGCTGAAAGATGAAAATGTTTATACTTCACTTGAGGTTGAAGTTGGACAAGTTGATGGAAGCAGTTGGAAGCAAGCCAGGGAACAATGAGTCACTGACCCATAGTAAAAAAGAAGCTAATACCTCCTAGTTCACAGATAGTACGCCGAAACGGAAGCCTTTCAAATATCTCATATTTAGGTACATTGCTCCATATGGCTTCCGCTTCCACAAAGTACAGAACAGTTTGTTTAGTGTGGTCCAAGCAGCCAAGAAATGTATCCAAACCAAAATAACCACATGAGTTTTTAATTCCCCTTCGAGGCATTTTTAGTTGTATATTTGGGTTTGGATTCATGTGCAGCGAGTTCTAAAGTTAAACAATTCTGGTCTGCAGCAAATTAAAAATTTACCTAACAATTGGGGAGTATGAATATTTCCTTTTTTCACAGAAACCAGACTGTCTACCTAAAATGTATATGTACCACATTTTCTGTAAAGCACATCAAAGGTCCCTTGTAACCGACAAGAATAATAGATTTATTATATTCTGAATCTTCTACTCTAGAGAGTAATGACAGGGGAGAACACTTACTTACTTTCAGACTACTGTGTTTTGAGGGATGTAAATGTCCAGCAGGGCCTGGAGTTGTTAAACCACGTTATCATCACTAACCTCAGACATACATGCATAATGCTTTGAATGAAGCACATCATTGAGATTTTAGAGAGGTTTTTAGTACAGCGGCACATTATTCACTTAAGTGTCATCCACAGGAAAGAGAAACATAGGTAACCCTGAAACCTGAAATTACCTCTGGGACTGTATTAACTTGGCAAATAAATTGAGACATTCACAGGCTGCACAGTAGAATAAAGAACAAATAGCCCCCTTGTGGTCACCACTAGGTTAAGCAGAACACGTACAGACGAACAGGAACAATATTTACAGTAAAATAAAGTCTTACATAACTTTTGTCCTGTTTCAGTATTACCTTTTTTTTTCTTTAAAACATATAAAAAAAATTAAATATTTTTTTAAATAAAATACAATTTAGGAAAAATATTATTATTATTATTTAAAATAATTTATTTCTATCAAATACTTAAGCTATACTGAAAATCAGTGCTCAGAGAACTAATATCATCTAATTTAATGCTTTCATTTATTTATTTTTTTTAGATGTGTTCATCTCCAAATAAAATATACAGTACATGTAAATAATAGAATATTGACAAAACTGGAGGACTTATTTGCAAAGTGTCAAAGCGTCAGAGGGGGTGGACCTCGGGCAGGACTCAGTGTCACTGACAAATTTTTTATAAACTGATACAGCGTGGAACAGAATGCAGCTGGATTCTTCCTTCCAGGAATCTGACACCTAGCCTGATGAATAGCCCTGTCCAGTTCTGTGAGATTTGATGGTTGTGGAACCAGCTGCCTGATGGCTCTTTCAACTTCATCCCACAAATGCTCAATTGGATTGAGATCTGGTGATTGTGGTGGCCACCTAAGCAAGGTAAAGTCTCCCTCATGTTCTTGAAACCACTCCTGCACAATACGAGCAACGTGGCATGGCGCATTGTCTTGTTGGAAGAAGCCATCTCCATTGAGATACGCCATCCACATGATGGGATGAACTTGATCAGCAACAATACTTTGGTATATTGTGCTATTCAGACGTTGTTCCACACGAATTAAAGGGCCCAAATCATGGCAGGAAAACATGCCCCAAACCATAACACTGCCCCCACCAGCTTGAAGAGTTGTACTCATGCATGTGGGGTGCATACTTTCATGCTGTTCCCGCCAAATTCTCACTCTGCCATCTGCATGATGAAATTGGAAACGTGATTCATCGGACCACATAACTTTTTTCCAATGCTCGACTGTCCAATCCATGTGTTCCTGTGCAAATTGGAGACATTTTATCTTGTTAACTGGAGACAGCAAAGGTGTTGGAACAGGCCTTTGGCTTCCATATCCCATACGATGCAGTGTACGGCGAACAGTGTGTTCAGAGATCATTTGAAGGAATCCCTGATTAAGATCTGCAGTAATCTGATGCACTGTTGCCCTTCTGTTGTCTTGTACCAGTCTTGCCACTCTCCATTCTGCCCTAACATTGACTAGTCGCTGACGGCCACAATTCGCACGTTCAGGCCCAGATTTTGAGCTGACAGTCCAGTCTTTAAACACTTTAACAACAGCTGCTCTTGAACATTTAACAAATTCTGTTGTTTTGCTGATACTCGCTCCATGGCTCCGAACGCCAACAATCATCTCACATTCAAAGGCTGTTAAATCGTGTTGTTTACCCATATCTTCAGAAAAAAATCACTTCTACTGTCGTGGTAAACAACCTGCTTCCCTATTTATAATGGTCTGGCCCTCTAGCAACTTCAGCGCGAAATTATAGCTAATTTGCCTACAAACGTCAGGTGGTCATAATAATCTGGCCACTCAGTGTAAAGTGTAGTGTAACCCTATTTGTAGTGTGCCCTGTACTCTAATCCCAAATAGGTAAATAGAATTCATTCATAAGTGCCACAGACCAGAAAATACAACCAGATGGTATGGTCCTTAAAGCAAAATTGGTCATTTGCTAAATACATTTTATTAGTAGCCTTACATTAACAAAAAATTGCACTTTCAAACTGTTGAAAAAAAAGTACATCCTTTAATATAACAGATACGATCTCACATTTGATCTTCAGCTTATCTTTAGCTTGTAAGTGCATAGTCCCAGGAAATATATAACTTATAGATTCAATCCTGATGAGAATTTTATAAAATGCATATAAGAAAGTGTGACAAGCTTTTAACACTAGTCATTGTGTCCTCGAGGAATGTAGAACAAGCAGCGTTAGAGAATACACAGATGTTGCCTATTCTCTTCCAGCTTGGAAGATGTGTTATGTTAGAGTAAAATAAAACAGATTTTGGATCATAAAGACAACTGAGCACCTTTTTTTCTGGAACCCAGCAGAGGAGCACGTGTAACAATTGCAGGCTCTATTATGCCAGGAATTCTTTGGAACACTTCTTTGTTAACAAACACTAGAGATGAGTAAATTGATTTCGCGCAAACCAGGATTCGAATCAAAATGCACCAGTTTGCTCAAGGTCTGCAAAGGTTTGGTGGGCCACAACAAAGAGTATACAACAATTATAAATTCCAGTGACTTTTCTTGGGTTGCCCCAGGCTGATTGCTGGTGCTAACGATTCATTAACAGCTGTCAATTGTTATTATCACTTTCCAGTCTTTGCTATAAGTAGATAAAGGACTGGTGTCATGCTACTTCACACTTAGGCAAGCAGCAACACTCAGGTAGGGTCAGCTTGAGGTCTTAGCGAAAAAGGTACAGAGTTAGAAAGCAATACTGGAGGGTTTATGGATGAAGCTAAGTGATTTTTTTGTCATATATGAAATTAGTAGCAGAGCCTTGCAGGTTTTTTGACTCCTAAATTGTTGGAACATAGGCATTTGGAAAAGGGCATATCCAGCTGCTGAACAGAAGTAAGAAGTTGAGCATATGAGCAGACAAAACAGGGCCTGGTAAGGGTAATGTACAGCATTTAGGGTTTACTGTTGTGGTGTGGGATGCCTGTTATTTACTTTGACCCTTTTTGCAAAAAGGTCTGGCCTTCACTGGCAACAAAAGACAGGCACATAATGGGAAAAGAGGAAAGACAAGTACACTACTAGGTGAAGTATAAGACTGACAGGTAAAAGCATAGGCTAATAACATGATGAGAAGCAGAGGAGAAGCAGAAATTAGTCATGTGATAAAACCTGGTTGCAAATATGTAATAAAACAGGGTAATCCTACCATAATAATAGACAGGATGGATGAATACTCAGGTCTGAATAAATAGCATTGGCCCAGATATAGAAAATGATCAGAAGTCAAAAACAATGCTACGACAAACCGTTATCAGGAATAAGAGACTAAACCTTAACTCATTTAGGCATGAACCTTAGCCCTTTTTATATCAGTGGACTGGCTAAAGGACTAACCAGACACTAATGTAGGCGGAGGTCACAGCCATCATAACAGGAAAGAAACTCCTAAAATAATTTCAAGGATTGATTAAAGGAGAACTATGGGGTAAGTGTTTTTAGTTCTCCTAAGGGTCACGGGAGGACATATTCTAGCGATATACTGAGCTTTGAGTCACGGGAGGACGCTAGAATATGTCCTCCCGTGACTCAAAGCTCAGTATATCGCAAACTACAGCTCGCGGTATACTGAGACCGCCACAGCCGGGACGGATCCCGACATTACTGTCGAGATCCACCCAGCTGCCTGAGGGACAGCTTGCCCTGCCTATCTAGAGGCAGAGCCAGCTGAACCCACCCTCCTCCCCCGTTCCTCCAGTCAGCGCTGGAGGATCGGAGAGGGGGGAATCCCTGCAGGGAGCCGTGAATGACAGTCACAGCTCTCTGCAGGGACATGATCGAGAAGTGAGCGAGCAACAGTATGTGTTCGCTCACTTCCCAATCTATTGAGCTGACGTGTGACAGTTTCATTGTCACATGTCGGCTTGAACTATGAAAATCACTCACCTCATAGTTCTCCTTTAAACAAGGCACAGATAAGGAAACAACAGTGTATTCACAGACCCAAAACAGATATAGGTAAATAGGTGATACAAAATGGGGAGCCAAAAGGTTGCCATGAAAAAGGTTTTTTTCTTGCAGTGTGTCATTGTTCTTATGTTGTGAGAAATGGCTGGTGATTTAAGAAAATGTATCTAGAAATCAGTGCGACAGTGGTACTGATAGTGTGACAGAGCAGTGACAGAGAAATTACATTCCAGCAAAACCCCAACCAACAAAGTAAAAGCTAAGAATAGTAAAGCGGGCAACATCAGCAGCTGTAACAGCAGAAAAATGTTGCTGTTCCCTATTTATAATGTACCAACAGGAATATTTGTGCCTGCCAAGTACATTTAAACTTCCTTTTTGCAGCTGTAACAGGATGAAACATCTAACACTTTGACTATGAAACAGGGTATTAATCTATCCTCCTCATCCTGATCCCATCAAAGCACTTTGTTGATCATGAGCAACCCTGCCAATGATTAGACAGACTGATGTAATATTCCATTAGACTGATTTTGGGCTACCCCAGGGATCTATAAATAGCACTTCCGACACATACGGTATAGTCACTATACACACAAAACGATGAGCTGCAACAGTGTATCACCAAAAAGGCTAAATTATACGGTGCAATGCAGTGGCGTAACCAGAGTTCTGGGCGCCCGGGGCAGAATTTTTTTTCCGCCCCCCCCCATTATATAAACAACCACTGGAACTGCACCCCCCACACATTTCGGCCGGCACCCCCCCTTCACTTTTCGCCCGGGGCCCGCGGCCCTGCTGCCCCCCCCGGTTGTTACACCACTGGTGCAATGGTTGCTTCTAAAGTAGGTAGCTTTTATATCAATGATACTGCACTTACTTTACAATCTCTGGGTATAAGTACAAATGCTGCCCATAGAAGACTGTTCAAGATTCATTAGATTCATTGGATTCATTGGTGTGCTAAACATGACCTCCAAGACTCGCAAAAACAAAATAGTCTTTCCTTTAAAAAGTTAATCTGTGACACTGTCATTTTATTTTATATTGCAAAACAAAAAAGCAATTACCACCTACATTATGCACCACAGCAGCAAGGAAGGGAACATGTGCTTCTTTGAGGCCAGCCAGTGACACCTGATAAAGGACTTGCGTCACCCACTGACCCTAAATAAAAGAAACAAACAGATATGTAAGCAGGAATGACTGTAGCACTTACAATGCCTCCCTTATCAATGTAAAAAAGAGACATTAACGTTAACCCCTTAGTGGCACAGCTTCAGAAATTATTTTAGTTCCTGGGGACCGGAACAATTTTGCCATTTTTGCTGTGTTTGTATAACCATAATTCCCAGCTTCCTCATTCATTGCACCTACACATATTATATACCGTTTTTTTAAAGAACAAAATGGGCTTTAATTTAATGTGACATATGCATAAATAAATTCTTTTATATATTCTTTTTATTAAAAAATACTAATTTTTCACAGTTTTGGCAATAATAATGTGTACATAATTAGTGTAGATAACAGAAAGTAAGTCATAATAAATGATTGTATTTGTCCTGATTTATAGGGTATATCATATGTCTGGGATTTCAGTTTATTTTGGGTACAAAATACCGGGGGTGAGATACAATTTTACTGTGGAACAATTTTAGAATCTGGTACATTTGTCTCCTAACTTTAATAGCCTCCTCTGCACTATATTTTCTTATAATTTATTTATTAAACTTATTTTTTCAAAACTTTTGGACTTTTTTAAAAACTTAAAAAAAAACTGTTAAAACATTATTTTAAACTAGGGGGCACTAAAGGGTTATTTTTTTTATTTACAGGGGCTTTGATACTTAGTATTCTGAGGAGACACTGTATTCTCCTCAGAGATACTTTGCATCACTTTTGTAACACACTGATACACTGATATTTTGTATCCACTGACCAGATCTAGACCCCCCAAAAAAATATTCCCTCCCCAGATTAATTTCCCATTCTCAGTGATATTGGATGATAAGGGTCACATTTGCATTTACAGCTCATAGAAATTAACACAAAGTCATCTGGACTTTTAGCAATTACAAACCTGCAAAAAAGTCATAATTGTGTTAATCTGTGCCTTCGTCGACCAGACCTGATTATATCTTGATGTTATACTAACAATTTAGGCAAACTTATTTTTCTGTTTACGTTGCAATGTAGCATAGCTGGGTAAATAAGGTTTTCATAATGTAAAATGCATACATTCACTTTGAGCTTAACCATTCTACTTAAATTTGTAGGGTTGTTCAAATTGAGTAAATGTTAAGAAATAAAAATATACTTGCACAAATCTACTACCAAATTAAAGCCCTATCCATCCTAAAAAAAATTATATAAAAGGGTAGGGTTGGGGTAGGCTATATGATCTGGGATTCAGGGGGATTTAGGGATAAAAAGGCCCAGGTCAGATAAGTCTGTGGAGGACAGAAATGGATATTAGGTGAGTATAGCAACCAAAGCTGCTTTTTTATTTTTACAAAATGTACTGAAAATGTCAATACTTTGCCCAACTAGGAATTGAGGTTTAAATGGTGTGTTTTCCATTGGACAGGTAGACCCATGCTCTGTTTTTTAGGCTGAGGTCCCTATCCAAAGCCCTCTGCATTGTTGCTTTACTTATGCCAGCATTTTTGTTTTGTTATCTATTTTTACTTAGTAGTATTAGAAATTTCTTGATCATGGTACCATACAGCTGAGAACAGCCTGAACCAAGACTGATAATCATTCTGTTTCAAGAGTAAAACAGGTGAGCCCTAAGCAGTGCAAGGAGCATTGATAGAGTGAGGAACCCTATAGAAACCTTGCAGACTTCAGTTTACCTACATTAAAGATATTCAGAGGTCAGTAATGCAATGGTATATTAACTGAGCTGTAATATACTACACTAGCATGTAGAGAGAAGGGGCTATTATTTTCTGGGAGTTTTTTTAACAGCAAAGGTCGCCTAAATATACAGATCAGAGTATCTTGACATTTATTACTTGTTTGTCATTGCAGCTGCCATTCAGTGAGAGAAGAATGTAACAAGTGTATTTTCTGGACCAACACTTTTGTTGTAAACTGTTTTTTTAAGCACTTTCCTTCTTAGTGAGACACAAAAGAAAGTCGTGTAGGACACTGGAGACAATGGAACGCACTAAGTTAAGTAGCAGTTTAATTAAAACTGAACAGCGAGCTGCCACTCAACATTTAAAATGCTTGGGTTCATTAGTCAAGCTAAATGACTTCCAGAAGGTTTGGAATCCAATCCTTTTTACTGCAAGCTACAGACCAGTGGAGACAATATGTGCTAAAAGGATTGACATAATATATACAAGAGCACTTCAGAAGAGAGATAGAATTGTGCATATCTTCTCCATAATCACTCTTCCATAAAATGTACAAAGTGATGTTCCAATGCTCCCCTTGGGCAAACACCTGTTTACAAAGGGACAGATAACATTATAGAGGGAATACATGTCATCTTGTGATCCCTTCCAAATTGAGTGTCATTTTACCGGCCTGTGTCAGAGTGCATAATTTAATCGTATGTTCTGGCCAATTAACCAAAACCCTTTGCTTTCTGTATGGCTGGCTCTAAAGTATTTAGATACTGAAGGGAGAAAGAATGATAATATATGAAAACTGTTAAGCAAATACGAGCACGTTATTAATCATACTGTAGTGCACTGGAATAGATGAGAAGCTGGGAAAAAGCAAGACGGAAAAAAATCATATTAAATTGATGCTACACTTTAATGATGGTGTTTATACAAGCTATGGTATACAATTAGCTATATGATCAATAGACTAAAAATTAAAAGTAAACCTGTGCTTTGCCTGTGCAAATCTGTGGTGTGGGGCTAGGGGACTTAAACAAAACTATTATTTACATTATAATCTTCAAACCATAGAATATTAACTGTATCGTTGCTTCAACTAATTTCTCAATTAAAAAGCAATTCCAAACAAGTGAAACCAATAATAAGCTACTATTGCTTTCCAGCATACTGCAACTATGCTAAAATCAGAATGTTTGCTGAGAAATCAGAATCGCTTGAGTCCCAGAAGCTGTTTTAAAATGGCACTGTGAAAGCTACTTCATTTTAGACAGCACCAAAACTCAGCATCTTGCAGGGGTCCCAGCTTGCTTTAGTGCTGGAGGCACTGGCTATCAATGTCAATGGCAACCAGGATCCAGCAATAAGCCTATCACAAATCATGACATCATGGCACCTCCTGTTAGTGCAAAGAGTAGGGAGGCTAGGACAGAGCTGATGCAGCTTTACCTCATTTAGAAAGCTCAGTGAACGTTCAGGTTTCTCAGCATACAGTCTCTACTCTTTTGATAAATCAAATGCACTATGTAAGAAAAATGCCTAGTAAATCAAATTTAAAATACACACTATTGTCTCTACACCATAACATTTTCTAATTGAAAAATAAAAAAACAATGTGGTATTATTTGCTTTAGACAAAAGAAAAAAAATTAAATCGATCACATGTCCAAATCCTGAAAAAAAAAATGCTTGGGACTTAAAAGGGGTTTGTACAGGTTTAAGGTACTGGGAATCAGTCAGCAGGAGGGCAGTAGGAATGTGCTTTCTGAGCCTTTGGGTCTAACTTATAACTACCATTTTTTTTTACATATGGCTTTCTAAATGTGAGAAGTGGAATAAAGTGTATTCCAGCATCACAAACTAGCATGTCCCAGCATGATCAGATTACGAACACAGCAGAATGGTGTGGACTGATGCAGTACAATATTGCCTTGATTAAAAACTTTAGTACTAAGCAGGGCTACCTCCATGCATCTGGATTTTAAATATTGGCTGGAGTGAACTTTTAGGTAGAGCCGGGGCTTAACATACATAAGAATAATATTATTTACTTTATTACTGCATACAGTATACTGCAGACTGTAAGCTCTCATGAGCAGGGCCCTCCTGACCCTATTGTACTGAAACTGTATTGTAACTGTACGGTCTTCCCCATTTTGTAAAGCGCTGCACAAACTGTTGGTGGAATATAAATCCTGTGTAATAATATTTTCTAACAATCCTGGACTACCCAGGACTGTTCCAAGTAACACTGGTCAAAGCAGATCAAGTTTGGCTTTTCTTGATCATTGTTTCTGGCTGGATTTTGAGAGCACAGGGCTGTGAAAATAAGCTATTGGGGACTCATAAAATCGAGAACCATGAAGTTATATGAAGTTATATATATATATATAGATAGATATCTATCTATCTATCTATCTATCTATCTATCTATCTATCTATCTATCTATCTATCTATCTATCTATATATATATATATAGAGAGAGAGGCTTGAAACGTGGATCGCACCTCAACATGGGGTACTGAGTGCTGTACAACAAGACTATCCCAAATAGTAACAATATATAGAAAAGGTGCAAGGTTTTTATACACACACGTACTACATTTTTGCCTATTGTAATTGCAAATGAATAAGACAGTGCATTTAGATACTTGAAATTGGAGCATAAATAATGTAAAAAAACTCTGGCTTTTACGGAGAAGTGAACTCTTCTTTAAGGGCACACTTGTTTTCAGATTCATGACCCCAAACATAAGGGAAGTAATGTTACTTTCACTTACTAATCACTGTTCAAACTAGACAGCTAATATTTATGTCATACTAGAGGCTCCCCCTAGTGTTTACAAAATGGAAATTTGTAGAAGTCATTTTTAGACATTACTAGTGTAATGAAGAAAACTTTATAAACATAATAAATAATAAAACTGTAAGCATTAACATATTATAGAACCTTGTACAAAACTTTATGTTCATAAAATAATTGTGATATTCACGCAACACTATAGGTCTAAAGTTTCATTCAAAAGAAAGCAACACTACCCTCTAAAATATTATACTATATACAAGGGAACTGGATATTTGTAGTAGTAAACTGCATTCATTCAGCCTACTGAAAACTGAAAAAATGTTCAGCGGTTTACACATCTGTGTTTTAGCTTCTACAAAAAAAATTAACTCCAGAGTGTTTAGTCTTTCTTAATAGCTATATAACATACATGCCATTGCAAAAGATAAGCGTTTGCTTGATTTTTTGGGTGTTTCTAAAATATTCATAATAATAGTTGTGATATCTATTTCACTTGCTCAACTTGTGCTTCACCTCAATATTTAAATGTTAGACTTGATACATAGGGACTTCAGCTTGTACGCGAACAGTGTGTACAGCAAGCTTTACAAAGCATTTTCTATGCTTTCAGAAAGCTTTAGGCAGATTTGTTAAAGCCTTCGAAGGCCAATTCAACACCACCACCCACCACCACCACAGAAGCCTCCACCCTGTATGCAATCCCTGTATAAAAGTTGACATGTTGTCCCATCAGTGACAACTGGTATTGAGAACCAGCACCCGCACAAAGTGTCAGCTGCTGGGTCTCAAAGGAGAGGACGTTTATTAATGTATGCTCAGCACGGGGCAGCATGTTGGCAAACAACAATAAACAGGCTGTGAGGGGGAAAGGGATAAACAAGCTGCCAGCAAGCTTTAGTAGGTTTCAGTAAGCTTCAGAGCTAATTGGAGCTTGTTGAAAGCCTGCTGAAGCAGCTTGACTGCCACCACTCCCATTAAAGGATAACTATGAGGTGAGTGATTTACACTCATCCTCATAGTTAGAGCTGATGTGTGACATTGAAACTGTCACTCGTTGACTCCATAGATCGGGACGTGAGCGAACACATACCGTCGCTCGCTCACTTCCCTATCATCTCACTGCAGAGAGCGGTGATGAGTCAGTGAGTGGTCAGTCACCACTCCCCGCAGGGATTCCCCCTTCTCCGATCCTCCAGTGCTGACTGGAGGGATGGGAAGGGGGTGGGCAGAGCCTGCTATCAGTCTGTCATATGGGTGGATCTTGACAGTATCGCTGGGATCCGTCCTGGCTGCGGCGCTCTCATTATATAGCGTGCAATAGCCCGCTATATACTGAGCTTTGGGTCATGGGGGGACATTAGTATATGTCCTCCCGTGACCCTAAAGAGAACAATGGGATAAAAAGGTTACCCCATAGTTCTCTTTTAAGTTAAATGTTTAAAATCCCTGTACTGGGACTGCTGGTGCTTTAAAAGGGAACCCCGTGATTTTCCCACCCCCTTTAAAACACAATTTAACCATATCAGTATGAAAATCTTACCTCCAGTTATACATTGAGCTTCTTAAAAATCTCAGCCTTGTACCCATTCTGCAATGATCTCCAATTTTCTACTACTGTCATGTTCCCCAACACCATGCTTTCCATGGTGTTGCTCCACCCGTCCTCTAGATGATTGACGGGAGACATTCTAATTGTATAATATAGAGCTCAGCAGAAAAGGGGCCACTCTGGTTTATATGTGCCCAGACTGTTTATGTGATGTCTTTCATCTCCCCAAAATTCATCCTTCTGGATTATATTCAGGAAAGTGGCGATTATACTTGGTGGTAGTTTTATGGATGGGATTTAAAGCCCAACTGCTGGATGGTAAAAAAAATCACCTTGCAGTGGGGCCCCTGGCTCTGAAAGGATTAAATGTTCATTATGTCTACTGGAGGTGAAGAAGCTGTATTACTTACCCTAAGCCAGACCCGGGCATTTTACAGCCCATGAGCCGTATGTGGCCCTTTGTCTGTCCCTGTCTGGCCCGTTTTCTAGAACATGGACCAATCACCAACCTACGCTTGTTTATGGCTGGCTGACTGCAGATGAGTCAGCCTCCAAGGCCGGTGCATGCACTGCAGGTCATAGCCCAGTGCAGGTCAGCGATTAACCCGTGTCCAGACCGCAGTCCTTTTCAGACATTTGTTGCTAGGACCGCTAGTGTCCTAGCAACCAATGATATTATGTGTCCTCCTACTCTGCAGACATTGGTTGCTACAACCGCTGGGTATTGGCACCATAGTACCGTGCAACACGCCTACCATGCGATACAATGCAACTGGTGCTTTGCCTTGCTATTCATTTGAATGGCATCCCAAAAGCACCTACCAGCCCCAATGTGATTGACTGTGTTGCAATACCATTTTTTTTCTTTTCTTTTTTTCTTACCCTGCCGGTATTTTTTTTGTTCTTTGGATATACATTGATCTTACTATGCATTGTGGTGCAAAGGGCATGACGTGGCTTTAGTTATAATATTCACCTAGTTTTTATTCACCTGAGGGTCCTTTAAATGAGTATGCAACACAATACCACAATACTTATTAAAAACAATGGCTATTAAATACAGACTATCCTGGATAAAATCAGAAAAACATGCAAAAATTGCTGCTTTCAGAATAATTAGTTACCCATTACACCAACCATGAAAAAAAGCCTCTCTTAGCAATAGACAGTCTATTTCGTTTAATAAAATAGAAAGAGGAAGGAGTCAGCATTAGTATTAACTACCCTAGTCGATGCTGGCTCTCAGAAAGTTCATACAAATTCTGAGATATGATCTAGGATGTTAACTTCATCCAGCTGAAATGTGTATCAAAGGCATTTAACAGAGTCCCCGAGGCAGGCTTCGTTTTACAGCTAAAAGGTTACAAACAAAACCTTATTCAGACCACTTAGAGACAACTGTGCAAAGGCAAATGTAAAAGTGATGCACAAAATAGATTTGCAGTGTGTGTTACCAGGACTTCTAAATCTACTTGAAAACCAAAAGCCTTTGATTTCACAGTCTGGTGCTCCCAAGCTTTCACCATACTATGTAGAGCAGAATATAAACAGGATCTAATCTATTTAAAGAGCGAGAAGCACGCGTCATTAACTATTACAAAGAAAAAAAATGGTGCCGTCAATCTGAGTTATGAAATTATTATACAGCAGTGTAGAGTTGAGAACTAAAAACTGCTCAGAGAAAACACTCAAAACAAAAATAAACATGCCTGAGTGGTAGAAACAAATGAACAATAATGAACGAGGCCAAGTAACTAAAACTAGCCATATATGGGGCCAATTTTTGTTGGCCACATCACCAACTACAGAACTTTTAGCGATACAGGGGATGTGTATGATATACTCTTTGAGTGAATACATACAAGGAGGGGGGTCCACAAATCTCCACCATAGTGAACAATCTACTATGAATGAAACTCCAGTAAACTTTGGAGAAAGAAAGGTGGTGGCCTGATACCTGCTGAAACATTATGGTGATGAGCTGGTTTCAATTTTTTCACAAGCTCTGAAAAAAGTAAGCAGATCAGAAAAGCCAAAAAGTATCTAACAATTTTTTATTTTAGTTTTTGTAGAATGGTGAAGGGTTAGGACCTCGGCCAGATTTGTATTGTTGTGTCTGTGTCCCCATTAGGAGTATTAAGGCTGGGTATAACCTAGATTTTTTTTTTTCCTATTGGCTTTCGGGCTGAACCGAAAAACGGATTTCCCCATCCACGCTAAACAGCATGAATGGGGGAATCTCCTGCTGCACTTATTGTATTTTGACAGTCAGCCCCTCAAATTAGATGCAGGCGCCTGTGTACTTCAATTTTTAATTTTAAGGATGTCAGGTGGTGGACAGCAAACAGGGCCACCCACTGAGCAAATTTTAGCTGAAATACGTTTAGTGTGTAGCCAGGAAAATGTAAAAATTAACCCATGCAGTGAGGCTACCCCTGCACTACAAGGGTTAGCTGTTAATTTTGAACTAGGGGCTATAATAAAGAAAATATACTCACCTGATCCTCAGTTTTGCAGCGGCAAGCGCTCACCTCTCTCCGCCTCCACTCTGGTGGTGGAATGTCTGTCTGCATCCTCATAGATAATGCAGCTACATTAGATGTGATGACATCATGGATCTTGCAGCCAAGCAGGACCAAGGATCAGGCTAGTATATTTTCTTTATTTTAGCCCTTAGACCAAAACGGCCAGGTAACCCTTGCAGTGCGGGGGTAGCCCCACTGCATGGGTTAACTGTTACATTTCCTGAAGTTCTGCTTTACCGCTTTATGTGCTGGTGACCATAGTCACCAAAATCGAAAGGAAAAGCTAACATTTTGAGTTGTCACCCCCAAACAGGAATACAGGCTTCAATACTTTCTAGTACCTGACCCAGAACAAACATGGAAAGTAAAAACTAAAATCTGATCTCCCAATCTGCATATTGTTCTGAGCTGTGACTCAGATATCAGACTGACAGTCATGCAACTAGTATTTTCATTAAAAAAGGTCACTACTGACAGCCTCCATATTCTCTCAGTACAGGTTTAATCAGTAAACACTCAACCCTTACATTATATTAACTCATATAAATCAGGTGGAGCATATAATTACGTTTGAAGTTTATTGGAATGTAAAAAAAACCAGGATATATAGTTTTTCTATGGATTATCTGCTCTAATACTTTGCCTTGTTTTAATTTTGTGACCATAAAATAGCATTCTGCCCTCATTATATTGCATTTCAATATGTGTAATGATATCATTTTACAAGATATGCCGTAAAGAGTGCATTATGTGTACAATCAAACATTTGATCTTGGTTATTTTTTATTTGAATATTCTTCATAGTTTCTATCATGAATTCCCTTCTAATGACCATGGAAGATATTTCTGGATCATGTTAATTTCTCAGTCATATAAAATTGTAAATATGTGTCTAATGCTCGTAGGAGCCAGTTATATTCTAGTAAATCATGTTCTTATATAGGTCAAAAAGGGAGAATCTTGTTGGCTGATTTGGAAAACACAGGCCCTTTTGTTTCAGGTAAAATTTTTACATAAACCCTAAAAGTGTTTAACCCGTTCATGACCAGAGGTGAATATTGTCTAGATGCTCAGCATAAAAATGTACCAGCTTCAGTATTCATCGGTTAAATTGACAAAAACTGTGACAATATTGCATTTGAGGATTTTTGAAAGCCCGCTGAAGCCTGCTAGCCACTTGTTTAAAGTGATTGTCAGCACTCCTATTAAAGTGACACTAAACTTCGGAGTTAAATCTTAAAAATGTATTATTTTATTTATTATAGGTATTTATATAGTGCCAACAATTTATGCAGACAAGAAGTGAGGAGACAAAAAGATGATATGGGTTCTAGGCCTCCACTACTTTTTTACTGTTGTTTGTTTTACTGCTACAGATTTTTCCTCACTCTCTCTAACGGAGCACAGGAAATAAGAATAAAAATAACAGTTTTTCTAATCCTTTCCCACAGATGGTATGGTCAGAGTGCAAAGTGTGTGGCTAGCCTAAAAGTCTAAATCATTAGTCAGCTAAATGCATTGAAATGTTTTCATCCAATTTTACACTAAAATTTAAAACAAAGAATTTAAACCTACTATCATTATTATTATTATACAGGAATTTATATAGCACCAACAGTTTGCACAGCACTTTTCAAAACAAGGGGAGACAGTACAGTTACAATACAATTCCAGACAAGAGGGGAGATGCCATAAACCCGAATTTTAAGTTTTTTTCGTTTTATATAATATATAATATATATAATGCTGTACTTATTTAAAGTGACTTTCCACACCACACGTTAAATAAGAAATCACAATTTTGTGCTGAAATAGGAAAAAGTGTTGCAACATGAAAAATAATTATTTTGTCAATCTTTATAAACATCAAGGTATTATATCACATACATCCTCTTTTTGACCTTGAATGCTTTTGTTATTAACCCAAAATATCACTCGAGTTATTGTTGCCAAGGTGGTCACAACTTTACAGTATAGAAGAGAGTGGAAGGAATTCGGCAGCATTTGCACCTATAGAGATAAGAGGAGAAAAAAAAACCCTGAAACAGAATGCTGTGCCCAGTTACCCCCTGTTGATACAGAGGAAGGCACAAAAAACCCTATTAGACATAGTTCAATTTGCTCCAGGGGAAAAAAAAATTCCTTCATGATCCCATTAGGCAAATTGGATATTCCCTGGATCAACAATCTCTGGTGCTTAATATACCTATAAGAACTCAATATTTAGTTATATTCTGTGCATTTAGGAATACATCTATGAAATGTGGAGTCTATTCCACATTTCACAGCTCTAACTGTGAAGAATCCTTTCCGTATGCAAAGGTTAAACCTCTTTTCCTCCAGATGCAAAGAGTGCCCCCTTGTCCTTTGCAGTGACCTTAAAGTGAATCATTTGGCACCAAGCTCACTATATGCACCGTTTATGTATTTATACATAGTGATCATGTTCCCCCTTAATTGCTCCTTCACCAGAGAAAACAAATTCAGTGCAGCTAATCTTTCCTCATAGCCGAGTTCTCCAGTACCTTTTATGAGTTTAGTTGCCCTTCGCTGCACTTTCTCCAGTTCCACAACATCCTTTTTCTGAAATGGTGCCCAAAACTGAACTGCATATTCCAGATGAGGTCTTACTATTGCTTTGTACAGGGGCAGGATGATGTCTCTATCTCTGGAGTCCAGACCTCCTTTAATGCAAGAAAGTATTTTGCTTGCTTTAGAAACTGCTCCTTGATATTGCATGCTATTATTGAGTCTATGGTCTACCTGAACACCCAGATCTTTCTCCATCATAGACTCCCCCAAAAATACTCCCCCTAGAGTGTATGAAGCAAGTGCGTCATCTCAGCATGCATCTACTGCGTTGTGCTGTCAAATACTAAAGCTTTTGGTAGGAGATGGTGTGGTTTATAGCAGCTGCAAAGCATGATGATGCTGCAGTGGTTTTACTGCAGAGCAAAGAATGTTGTTATGAACATCAACTGTTCTTCTGGCAGGATTAGTTAAAGGTACAAAACACTGTTTCAGTGGGGATTTTACCAAAAGTTTTGTCTTAATGGTATAAACAGCCTGCAAAACTTTCTATTTTAAATTTAAACCATACATAGTTCCACTTTAATTTTAGGATGAAGGGAAACTCCCAGTTTTTACCTTGTTGTCAAGTTATATAAAATTTATATAGGTATAATTTTGAAATTACAAGATGGGTTACATACCAGGGACCTATTTGTTATTGTTGTTTGCACTTTTGCATAACGAGTGTTGACTCTGGCTCACTGTCTTGCATAAGGTACCATAATTATAGTCACTGCCATTGGCCAGTTAAAGCTCTGCATGACATGTGTCTGTTTATATTGGTAACCTTTCATGTTTTCTGAAAACAGAGTAGGAAAGTTTCTAAGCAAGCATAATTAATATAGTTCCACTTTCAGGCTACATGCACTCCATTGCAGAGGAAATAAAAACAGAAGGGAACCCTTTCAGGGTGAGTGGCCACCAAAACCATACTCCTGCAAAACCTGCTTTCCTTATCCACAGCATATTCTTTTGAAACAGTGGGTAATGTAGAATACCCTTCTAAGGGAAAATATGGTATTGTGAGATTCAGGTTCTTACAGAAATGGTTATATATTACAAATGTCATGCACACCACTGTAACTAACACATCATGCTGAATTAGGTGAGAAATAAAATATTGAAGCTAGCAAAAAGCCTCATTCTGGAAAGCTTTGGGAACTAGGCTTTACGGAGAATATGTTCTGAACAGAACTCTTGTAGTTAATCATTGTGCTGGTGTTGTCCTTCCGCTTCTGCTATTGTCATTTCCCAAGTGCAGGAAACATTTTTGGCATCTTCGGAAATGTGCTAAGAAGATCATACTGCTTATTGTCACCTCATTCATGCCAGAATTCCTTGCAAAACAATAAACATTTTTAAACAGGCTTGGGAAAGAGTCCCTGGTGTAAGTCAGGACAGAACGTATTTTTGCAGCTGATTCGGTTACTCTCCTTAAGAAATATTAGCAGCGAAGCAGCGATTATGGATCATGTTAGCATAGAAATATGGAATCATAGGGTCAGATGTAATATTCACATTCCAGGTGGGAAGTTTAGCAATCAAACAGGATGCAAGATTTTCCACCTGGGGACTTACGATCAAGATCTCAACAATTAAATCAAAACTTAACCAAGGTCAAGACTTCATAAGGACAAGGTCCTTAGTCTACTGAACACATGTACAGTCCCTAATGTATAATCAAAGTAACAGACCTAAAATCATCATGCTTTTCCATTCCAAGTTCAAAACAGAAGTTCATCTATATCAATCATTATCTATAGATCTAGATATATATATATATATGCATCTAAACAAAGAGCAATAGTTTTAAAATGTGTATAATACTGTGCAAAGGTTTTAGGCAGGTGTGAAAAATGCTGTAAAGTAAGAATGGTTTCAGAAATAAAAGTGCTAATAGTTTATTTTTATCAAAGAACAAAATGGAAAACAAATGAACAGGAGAGACATCCAAATCAAATCAATATTTGGTGTGACCACCCTTTGCCTTCAAAACAGCATAAATTCTTCTGGGTACACTTGCACATAGTTTTTGAAGGGACTCGGCAGGTGGGTTGTTCCAAACATCTTGGAGACCTAAGCACAGATCTTCTGTAGATGTCGGCTGCCTCAAATTCTTCTGTCTCTTCATGGAATCCCAGACAGACTCGATGTTGACATCATGGCTCTTTGTTGGGGGCCAAACCATCACTTCCAGGACACCTTGCTATTCTTTACGTTGAAGATAGTACTTAATGGTATTGGCTGTATGTTTGGGGTCATTGGCCTGCTGCAGAATAAATTTGGAGCCAATTACACGCCTCCCTGATGGTATGGCATGATGGATAAGTATCTGCTTGTATTTCTCAGCATTGAGGACACCATTGATCCCAACCAAACCTCCAACTCTATTTGCAGAAATGCAGCCCCAGACTTGCAAGGAACCTCCACCATGCATCACTCTTGCTGCAGACACTCATTATTGTACCGCTATTCAGCCCTTTTGTAAATAAACTGCCTCCTGCTACAGCCAAATATTTCACATTTTGACTCATCAGTCCAGAGCACCTGCTGCCATTTTTCTGCAGCCTTGCAGCCAAAAAGCCATACCTCCGACATGGAAACGAGGCTAAGCGACTCAACTATGCACGAAAACATAGGAACTGGGGTCAGAGTCAAGCAACTTTCACCTAGAACAACTTGACAAAGCGGGTCATAAATTCTTGAAATGTTGAATCCACCATTCTCCCTTTACCTAAGACATATCATACTGAACTCTACCATTCAGTAACCTACTGTGCATTGACTTCAGACAAGTAACAATGGGCCACAGAGGACTAATCTAGGCCTTAAAATTGAACTACAGGCAGCTAAAACAGTAAGAAATAAAGTTATGTATTTATTAAAAACTTGATTTCAGCCTCTTGTAATCGCCTGCACTGCAGCACTCTGTGACTAGGAGGAGAAGGGGCATCACTTGGAGCCCCATCAGGTGCCCTGCATACATTTGTGTTGACGAGGAATGTGGTGACAGGAGGTGAGAGAAAGGAGATAACGTCATCATTTTGCTGCTGTACCTTCACAAGCTAGGGGCAGGGAAGTGACCTAACTGTGTTGTTTAACTGCAGCAGAGAAATGTCAGGTCACCAGGCTGGCTGTGCTATGTACTAATGTACTGAATACAAATCCTTCAGCAGGTCAGTCAGTTCCCATTAATTTCAACTGTGTACTAAGATGTTTGCCTTGTTTAGCTTTAACAATAATACTTCCATATTATCAGGGCTTGAAAAATGTTAGCGTGTCTCACTAGTCAGTCGAAAATTGCACCAGTCAGCATGACTGGACTATAGCCTCCAAAAAAAAAAAACATTTTTCCCTACGTTATGTTATAAAACATTTATTCTTACCCATATTTTTGGTAAAATATAAAAGACGGGGTCACGTCGGGTAAATAGACACCAAACATGTCAAGCCTTAAAATTGCGCGCGCCAGCAAAATCACAAAAAACAACCACACCAAAAATTGCCCATAGATGACGCTTTAAACGCTTTTATTGCTTATCAGTTTTCCTTATCAGTGATTAATGGCCCTAGAATTATTGCTCTCACTCCGACGTTCGCAGTGACATGTAACATGTGCGGCACAATCGTCGTTTTCGCACGGAGGCGCACCCGACACATGTCTCCAAGACCCCTAATGTCTCCCCAGAGAAGCTGATGAAGTAGAGATCTGCTGCACCAGCTTCTCTCCAGCTTCTGAAGCTGGAGAGTGATAGCTGAATGCGGAAGTGATGTAATATACATCACTTTCTGCATTCGGGGACTGGAGATGAGATCAGAGGGAGATTGTGTACCGATCTCCTTTTGATCTCCTGTCACAGAGCAGCCGTGCCGGTCCTGGGCACAGTGGATCTCTGGACCGGCAACGGCAGTGACAGCTGCTAATACAAGCGATCGGGGGTCTCTTGAGACGTCTGATCGCTTGAATGTAAAGCTCCCAGAAAGCTGTTTAATTAAAACGGCCGGCCGTTACTTGTCGGGCTCTGCCGTCCTCTCGTCAAAGACGAGAGGACGAGCGGATTTTTCAGGCCCTGTATATTATACTAAGTAATAACTGGAAAAGTCAAGTGTAGCGCATACTCCCCCTACTCTTTTGTAGAATTATATTTATTAATATAAATCAGGTACTCTTTAAGATTAAAAAGTAACTGTTTTAACACAAGAAAAGCTGTTGATGATTAGGAGGAAAGTGTTAATTTGAGAAAGGCTAATCAGACAAAGATCACTTGAAACTTCCACACTGTAAACTATATTTATTAAAAGCAGAAAATTGTACTGCATTAATGAAGCAGAAAAAGAGAAAACATTTACTGGAAATTATAATCCAAGCCTTTCCTGTTTATGTTTCATCTTTCTCTACATTACAAATAATTTTGGTGATTACATTTGCAAAAAAAACAAACAACCAGCAGCATTAAAAAGTGTTATGTTGCATTTTATTTTCTTCCTGACCTTGAGTCCTAAATCTTTCACATCAGTTTATCCTGGTCTCGGTGATGCATGCTTTCAGTGCATGACTGCATGCTTATGGGGCACAGGTGCTCAGGTCACAAGGCCAGAATGCAACAGAATTGTGCCTAATTAGTCTCAGGGGTTAATTTAGGGGTTACATATGTGTTAGGGGTTTCAGTGTTGGGAGGAGGTTAAGTGTTAAGGGCTCTCTTTAGAGGTTAGGGAGGGCAAAGAAGTGCTAAAGAAGAATTCCGGGCAGAAACAAAGTTAACCCTTGCAGTAGGGTTATAAAAAGATATACTCACCCGAACATCAAACCCATGTGGCTGCTTCGGAGGTAGAATGTCCTTTGGCATCCTCACGTCTAATACACACTGTATTAGATGTGATGATCCACGGACCCTTAGACTGCCAGAGCGAGGAGGAGAAAGAGGCTGTGGGGACCGGTCTAGCAGCCAGATGGGCCTGAGGTTTAGGTGAGCATTTCTTTTTTACTTTATAACCTAGACCAAAACGAGCAGCAAACCCTTGCAGTGTGGGAGTAGCACCACTACAAGGGTTAATTTGGTTTCTGCCCAGAGTTTTTCTTTAAGGAACTACTTAAGGATTTGATTTTTAGAGTTGGGGTAAGGGCAGGGGAGCATTAAGGGCCTGGTTTAGGGGTTAGGTTCAATGTTAAGTTTGTGGAAAGCAAAGTGTTAGGTTTGGCTGAGCCAAGCATTCGTGTTTAATTTAACACTGGCCTGTCAAAGGGCAGTTGCTTCATATCTACATGGCTGACTGTCCTCCTATGTCTAAAGGTGCCCACACACCTTCCGATAATCGTATAATAATCGCGGGAAATCCCGCGATCGTACGATTATCGTAAGGTGTGTGGGAGCCGTGCGACCTCTGCTACTGTAAGGTTGCACGACTTTTAACTTAGGAACATGTTCGAAAACCAGCCGAACATCGTACGATGTTCGGCTGGCTTGTGGCATGTTCGCAAGATAAAAGCCGCACGGGCCGTGCACACTGCCCGTTCAGCATTGCGGTCATCGGAAACCCGCTGAAGCCGATCATCGCAAGTACGATCTGCCTGTCCAAGATAGGCAGATCGTACGTTTTTTTAATTACCTTAAAACCATCACAAGACAAAAGTCTTGCGATGGTTGTAAGGCGTGTGCCCAGCCTAAGTGTACCTTCACAACTGTTTTAAAGTATTTCATTACAGTTGCAGTGAACCTTTGATTCTTAAAGTGGAACTGAATTGTCCATTCCCATTTCACCTCAAATCAAAGTGCATCCTGCATACTGTCAAGGCATAATTTCCAAATTCTTTAAAACTTTAGCATTCTTGATTTATTGTATTTATTGGTAGTGCTGAAACAAAGCTGCACATGCCCAGTCTTTCTAGCATTTTGGGGATGATTCTCATGTCAAGATCCACAGAGCAGACCAAGGATGACGTTATCGCAAGGAAGCGGGAGGAAATGAGGCATCGGAAATAAATCTTCCTATGTTTACAACTTGCCATTTACAGTAGATGGCTTGTGACTTGGACTGCAACGTCATATCACCATGGCAATAGCAGGGCTAAAGAGAGCCTTGGTCAGGCATGTGTATAAGTTTTAGGAAGCAGGCACTGGGAATTAATCCAAAATTGCACTAGCTTCATCAGGAGGGCTTGCAGGCTTCAGGATTGTTAAAGGAAGGATAAAACAAAATCAAAAGTATTTGATCATTGAATAATGATTAAGGCTGTGTTCACACCATTTTCCGGACCAGATCTGGAACACAGTGCATTGCTTTTTTGCAGAGTTTTTATCATGTTTTGACCACGATTTTGCCACGTTTGGAAATTTCTTTTTTTATTTTTTTTAGCTTAAAATGGTCTTGCAGGTGCGTTCCATGCGTGTTGATTGCATTTTTATGTGTTCCAGTGCATTCCAGACCAGACAAATTAGGACTTGCAGTATTTTTCTGGTCTGGAAAGGACTGCGCTGGTGGGAATAGGGGCCAGAAATAGCATAGGGATACATTGGGAGGCATTGGGTCCGGAAACAGTCTGGTCTGGTCTGGAAGTAATCTGGATGTGGTGTGAATGGGCACTTAGGGAACACACTATGTAAGATTTGGGGTTTACTTGGCGGTTTACTTGGCAGTGGACTGCAGAGTTTAGTTCTTCTTTAAGTATTAATAATGGATAAACTTAAGGAGAGATTATTTACTAAAATGTTTAACTATCTAGGGCATTCAATGCACACATACTGTAAAAATGGTAACCATGAAACAGACAGCATGTATGCTATGGCATATAGACCAGAAATTATGTTGGGAAATAATAGAAAATCATGAATGTCTGCAGACAAAATATAGCATTTTAGTAAGAATAAACTACAGTAGTGCTTGTTACTGCCAGCAACATCATTTTAAAATGAATTAAAGTAGATAAATTAAATAACACATGGTGCATACATTATTACTTGTACATAATGGAAATATACATAACATACATACTGGACTGTTCTGTAGATAGTATGTTCTAAACATCACAAACCAGCTCAATATATTTAAGGATTTTCTTCCAGCAAATGTATATTATCTTTAAAATGGGGAGAATCATGCTTCTTATGAATATTGCTCTGGAGTGGGACATAAATACTATTTGACATTTCAATATTGCTGTAATATTCTAATATGTAATGGAACTACAAGCCAATGTCACAGGGTACTTCTACAAGACTGCTGGAAATAACAGTATATTTTAATGACGTGGAGTAACACAAGCCTTGAAGCAGGGCACTATTATGATAACTTGAAAAAATAATGCATAAGAAAACATAACAAATACAAAAAGTTTGATGCCAGACAATGTGATTTTAGATGCTCTATGGTAGCTTGGAAACAATGCATACAATAAGCAGAGTGAGCAGGGTACAGCAGTACCTCACAGGACGCTAAAGCACTCAGGCCATGTTATTTAATTTCTGTGGTAAACCAGAAGTATAATTTACAACGTTTGTGTCTGATTGATATCACATGCCTTCCATTTTCTAATTTGGAATACATAGCATGTAACCCATATGGACATATATAGAGCAATAAAAAGTAAACCAACAAAATGACCTCCCACACAGATATAAAATATCTGAGAAAAAAAAATAATACACAAAAATAAATAAATAAATCAAGGTCAGTTTTACCAAATACTCAGTGTACATGAGTCAAATGCAAAAGAAAAACAATTAAATAATTACCATGGCTCTACTCAATTTGTTTGATAAATCCAGAATAATAAAAATCATAGACATGCTCCGATTCACCATTCCCGGTAAATGTCCACTTGTCAAAGGAGATGCAGAATATGGGCTTGCAGAATAAGTCTAATTCTGCAATATTCTACATTAAAGCCCAAATCAAACTTGTTTTTCTTTTGAAGTTTTGGACACAGTGTTGAATGACTAAAACCCCTGTCAGATTGTGATTGCTATAATAGTTTCTACAGGGGAAATCCCCTCTATTTCATGGGTGTTAGAACAGGAAGTAAGGGGAAACACAGACAACAATAAACCAATAGTTTTAGTAGCTTGTGAAAGTTTGAATCCTCTGTCAGGAGTTTATTGCTGCCTGTGTCCACATTGAAGAGATCTTCTCCCACCTCCAGGTCTGGTAACACATGTCAGAGGAAACAGAAAGTGAATAGGAATCTCTTTATTGTACACCACACTAGATTTCACTTGGACTTTTAGAGTGGACGGTCCATAGTATTGGAATTCTACACTACATGTCTCCTCATGTTTTCCTCTGTCTCCTAACCCCATTCAATGGAAACAAGCCTATTTACAGTGTTAAAAAGATAAAGCTTAAAAAAATGTACGCACATAAGAAAATGACTCATTGCTGTGACTCATCCCTTATGGATAGCTGCATTGAAGAGACAGAGACAGTGTGCCTGAGAAAAAAAAACTACAGGTGCTATTTTTTTTCTTTTTAGCTATGTCAGAGACAGAAAAGAAAGCAAGAGAGCAATAAAGTGTTTCCCAAGGCACTTTCTAGATAGCCAGTTTTAACTATTTAGGTTATCAACAGTGGTGTTTGTTGCATACCATTGCAAATACATGTAAGGCCACATAGTTCCAAACTATGGATCAAATATAGTGATGCATAAATTGAGAGAGATATTTGTTACAAACCTTCAGGGATTAGGGGTTTAAAAAACACTGGCACTAAACTTTACAGAATTATAGGCTAAAGTAATATTAAGCGATGTTTCCAAAACCACAACCATTAACTCTATATAAAACCCTGATGAGAAGTAATAACTTGATTTCCAGGAAAATATTAGCATGTCCTTTAATGTGCCCATCATCACTAAATATTCGGCAAGTCATTAACCTACATATAATAAAATAGGTATGAAACAACCAGCCATTTGGTTGCTGGGTAAGGGCACATGGCATGCACATAAATCTTACATTTAAACTGTTTCCAAATTAGTTTGGAGCTATAAACAGTAGGTTTACTTGGCATAACTAATTTCAAGGTACTACAGTCTATAGCAGTGAAGAATGGGAGACATATACACGATTTGGATTATATCAGTGTTATTCACTAAAGGGTGAAGAGTTTGGAGAAGGCAGTAGAGGTGAACAATCTAGGCCAAAATAGCTGCTTTGGAAACATTCTCCAATCCAGCTCATTTTCCAGTACAGCTATGTTGTCCTAGATTGTTCACTTCTGCCTTCTCCAAACTTTTCACCCTTTTGTGAATAACTCTGTATGTGTGTGTGGACCATATAGAATTCCTGTTTCATAGCAATAATTTTAGGCATTCAGTTCCTGGAACTGTCCTCACAATTATATTAGTATTATTTTAACTCAGGGGAAGTTGTAAAGGTGCCTAGAGACGTTAGATAACAGTCTTCCAATTTGACTGTTTTCAGCTGACATGGACAACTGTACCCTCAGATATATAGCCACATGAGCTATGGCTCCCAATAACTAGCCTTTGGTTTTGACTTGTATAGCACATTTCCAATATGAAAGTGTGTTTTGCCTATATTGACCATTATAAATTACGTAATGGCATATAGTCTAGTTAGGTCACTTATCTACAACTAAAGTTGATTTTACTCACAGAAATGACTATGCTGGCACATTGAATTTTTTAAAATGTATGTTTATTATTCCTACCATCACTATCCTTGAGAATGCTGTGTGCCCTTTCTGATGGCAATTCATTTAATGTCATGTTCAAGCAAATACATACATGAGAAGATATGAAATCTATGCCACTGGACTCAACAAACGAAAAAATGGAATACATAATTAAAAACACATGGAATAGTGTTTTCCTATATAAAATTTTTCCTTCATCATTTATAAACAATTTCCACCATCTAAACACTGTTTTATATTCCCTTTGGTAATTTACTGGTGACATGCCATCTGTCCTGTTTAGAGCTATTGTCCAGTCGAAAACATTTTTGAATTGATTAGACTTGCTTCACAGTCCTTTGAGAGCAATCACAAGGAGAAGACTACAGGGTTGTTTTACTGTCTGTTCCATCAGCTGTGACCACACTGATTAAACTACCTGGCATATATTATGTTAAAAATCCAGAGCAATCTGAAGCAGCTGTGGATAGCAAAGACACTGCTTTTTACCTCTGAAACATGGAAATATGCAGACATACATGTCTTACTAAGGTTAATAGTTGTGAATGCACATTTTAGGATGCACATGCACATGCAGGAGCATTAAGAACCTATGAATTCCTGCTGCAGGATTCACATATATGCTGTTTAGAAGCAGCTGCTATCACCCATTCAAGGTAATGATTGGGTGATAGCGAACACATTTAAAAGCAGCAGTCCACCAGAACTCCGCATGTAATCATATATGATATGATTACATGCAGCTTGGAATAGATCACTGTCACTGGACACATCTATTCTGCATCCCGGGATAGTGATCTATTCCTAAGCGCATGAAATTGTATCACACGGTTACATGTGGAGTGCCAGCACACTGCCACTTTCAAATGCGGTTGCTGTCACCCAATCATTAACTTGAACAGGTGACAGCGGACGCTTCTTAACTGCATATTTGAGATACCTGCCACGGGAATTCATAGGTTCTTAATGCAGGAATCCCAGAATGCACATTCACAACGATTAGCCTTAGTAAGACATGTAATGACTGCATATTTCCATGTTTCATAGGTGAAAAGTAGTGTCTTTGCTATCCACAGTAGGTTATCAACCCCAAAGAAAAAAATAGTGAGATTCTCAGTAATGCTGATGGATGTGAGCCCATCTTCTGTATCCCAGAACACTCAAACATTTATTAGCTTTCTTTGACATGGGCAACTGTGCCATGTTTTACTGAAAGCAATTTTTTTTTTTATCTGAGTTGAACACATTTGCTCTTTATGTAAACTCCTGTTTACTCTTTGGACAACTAGTTTGCTTATGACAGGAACAAAAAAAAAACCTTCATATCTGTCTTTTCTGACACTTATCTGACACAGAAACATAAAAAAAGCCAGAATGGAGTTTGCCAAAACTTACCTAAGGAAGCCAAAATCCTTTTGGGAGAATGTGCTGTGGACAGACGAAACAGAATTACAGATTTTTGGTTAAGCCCATCATTCTATTGTTTTCAGAAAAAGCAATGAGGCCTTTAAAGAAAAAAAAATACAGTCCCTACAGTTAAACATGGTGGAAGTTCACTGATGTTTTGGGGTTGCTTTGCTTTTCAGGCACTGGATGTCTTGACTGTGCATGGCATAATGAAGTCTGAATACTACCAAAAAGAATTCTGGGGTGCAACGTAGTCCCCAATCTCAGAAAGTTGGGTCTCTGTAAGAGGTCATGGGTCTTACAGCAGGACAATGTCCCAAAACACACGTCTAAAAGCACCCAGAAATGGTTTCAGACAACGTGCTGGAGAGTACTCGACTGGCCAGCAATGAGTCCAGAGCCAAATCCCATAGAGCACCCCTTCCAATCTGGAGCAGTTGGTGAAAGTGGTCCAAAATTCCTGTTGAGAGGTGTAAGTAGCTCATTGATGGTTACAGGAAGTGATTGATTTCAGTTATTTTTTCCAAGGGCTGTGCTGTCAAATATTAATCGAGGGTGCCAATAATTGTGACCAGTCCATTTTTGGAGTTTTGCGTGGAATGTGTCAGGTTTGGCTTTTTTTTCCTTAACTTCTTGTGTCATACCAATACAAACAAAATAAATAAACATGAGAGTGCCTAAACTTTTGCAATTGCAACAATTTTCTGCGTAAAGTGGTAGATTATCTGACAGAAATGCAGGGGTACCAATATTTTGAACCATGAATGTATACAAATACTTGGCCCAACTACTGTAGTAGAATACACATTATTACTTTATAATGTAAAAAAAAATAAGCTGCAACCTTATCTATCTTAACCTATTAGGATTAAAATTACATAATGACAATTAGGCAGGTCAACAGGATAGAGCAACAGAAGCCTTTAGCTGGCCATAGACAGCTCATGTTTCTGCCAATGCCTGCTAATTTGGATAAAATTCCAGTCTTGGGTGGTCTTGCAAGCACCATCTGGATTAACAAAAAATGACTGAAAAATCTGGGTGAACAATGACTGCATACGAAAGCTGGCAGTGGAGATTCCTCCATCCACGCTGGATGAGGGAAACAACTGATTTTCTCTCGCTCAGTCCATGGGCTAAACAATAGAAAATAGAGCTGCATATGCCTACCTTTTGTGTGACATCACTTCCCTGCCTGGAGACAAGTAAAATGGTAAAGCCACAGAGAAAGTGTCAACATTTACTGCTACAATCATAAACTTGAGTGAGTATCCATTAAAACTGAAGTAGAATATGTGGATTTAGCATTTAAACTGCTACCTACAATAATGAGTTATTAAACTGATTTTTTTAGATCGTGGGATGAACTTGAGGCACATGTGTGGATTTCCAAACAAGTAAGAATACAGAGGCATAACAGATAAACAAAAACAAATTGTTATTTTTAATTTGAACCATTTCTTGAGGTTGAAATAGCTACGTAATTTAATAACACAACTATTCTGTTCCCATTACGCTTTTCTAACTCTGTCCAAAGAAGTAACAGCCACTGACCCTTAACTGCCCACTTCCTGCTTCTTTAAATGCCATAGTGCTTAAAACATGCTGCTTTAACATAATGCTTTACTTCGCCTGTAAATATTTATAACACATCATATAATAACCGAATCAATCACCCAAGACTACATATATATACCGGTGTATATATATATACATATATATATATATATATATAAAGCCACACAAACCTGACAGAATGAACATTTGTGTGCAAAGCCAACTAAAATATGTCCTTCTTGGAAAAAAACATCTTCATATATCAGATAAGCTTATTAGAAGACAATTTGTTATAGCAGATATCCCATTGTTTTCACCAAGAACTAATTAGCAATAAAGACTTCTTGATTAGATCATTTGAAGAATGCGATCTTATAATGTAATTATAATCTAAGCTGAAAAACATTCAGAAAATGCAGTTAGAATAAGATTTTGATCTTGTAATACTATCTTGCTTGTTAAAGGTACTTTCCGAATCAATTTACAATTTTAATTGGAAACAAGAAATGACATCACAAGATGCATGACATTTAAAATTAAATTCAAGCTCATTTATCGAGTTCGGAAGTGTAGTGTTATAACAAAATGGGATCACCTAAAGGTATTTTATAGGCTTTCCAGTGTTTTTTATTTCTGACCCTCTCTGACCTTACTTGATTTAATAAATAGCCTGGCTCACACAAAATGGATTTAAAGTGAAGCAGAAAACACACATTCAAATATGGTGCTGAAATAGAATAAACAAGAATATAACTCAATTTCTTCTTCGGTTACAGACGTTCGTGGCAAGCTTCCTCTTCGTCATTTTGCCCAGTTGGCAGAGCAATATGTGCTAAGTAGCAGTTAAGTGTGTGTGTAGAATACAAATAAATTGGAAACTCTGGCAGGAAAAAGTGATTTGCTTGAGAAACACATACAAGCCTATATTCATTGGTGGAATTACCACTATTGAGTAAATATACAGAGGAGGAGAAAGTAGCCTTGTGTGTGATTTGGACGACTGGCAGGTTGCTCTGTCCTTATTACAAAAATGACAGATTGGGCTGAAGAATTATGTTAAAACATAGTATACTGGAGTGGAAAGAGCAGTACCACCTTGCATCTGCAGTCATTTAGAAACTTTCTATCTATACCAGAGATCAAATATCAAGCAACCAGTGTATAATTATTCGGTAACCAAGAAACAACTTCTGACTCATTTTGGGTCAAGGAGTGATACCACTCAACAGACAGAACAAGAACAAGTGGAAGTAAGGTGAAACTATTCCCAACAGCCTTCAGCTTCAACCTTTCCGTTACAAAATATTCCAAAGTATTATCACACCTTCCTTTTCTGCCTACAATCAGGATGATTTATTAAAACTGGAAAAGAAACAGAGACCTCATATTTTATTTAATGGAAGAATTAAACATGAAATCTGGGTACTACAGACAACACCTTCATATTTGCTGAATATTCTTTAGTTCTTTACTAATTTTCATAAACCTTTATTGTTTCAAGGTGGAAAACGGGCAGCATATATTACAGGAACACTGCATGCCTCCAAGGAGACTTAATTTTATAGGGCGTTCTAGTATTTCAGTTCCCAAAAGGATCAAGCTTATAGAAAGTAGTAATCCTTCTATTAAAATCCTTGTTTAGGAACTTTCTGTTACAGGGAGAGAATGCCTTGCCCCTGTCTCCCAGTTGTGCTCTTGCTTTGTCGCCCTTTCACATGGGCTTCCGATGGAGACTACAAATTGGCTATTTCAACATAAATTACACAGGCATAATCCACTGTTGTCACCATCAGGAAACTTTCCCTAAAAATTGCCAAGCTGCCAACTCAGGAGTACATGTATGTAGGCAGCAAGAGGTTACAGGAGATCAGCACAAAGATGCAACAAAGGATGAAGAAAAGAAAAAAACCTTAAAAATAAGTTGTTGTTTTTTTTTTAACAAAGGGCAATTGTTTAGGATACACAGTGTTATCATACACTAAATGTAAATTATTTATGGGTTTAACCATAACACTTTCTTTCCAAAACAAACCAAAGTGTGAGATTTTATACTATAGTGACCCTCACAAATTATTTCTGTACATATTAGGCTAGAATGATGGTAAAAAAAAAAAGTGTGGCTGTTTCTAAAATCTGACAAGCTCAGATAGATTTCAACAGCAAAAGATATTATTTGTAGTTTTATTTCTATGCTGTCGAAGCAACCGCACCTGTCAAAACCAGTAACTTGCCCAGGGAGGAACTACTGTTGGGTGGTCAGCAATTCAAATTAGTAAGTATTTACACAAATAGTAACTTCTGGTTTTTGTGGCAGCAGATAATCTAAATCAAGCCGTCAGCAAATACTTAGCAAAATAAAGAATACCCATATTTTCTTTCTGCCAGTTGGCATAGTTCTTGGCCCACACATACTGTAAGCATTCTTCCAGCCTCTATTTAAACTATCAGGAGGATTCTGGAAGAACACTTTCTGAAACTGTAAAAGAATGGCTTTGTCAGCTACTTTAACTTTAGAAAATCAAAAAGATAATTATTTGACATAATAGAACAAACATTACAAGCTATAGGCACTAAATAAATATATATATACCGTGTTTCCCCGAAAATAAGACACTGTCTTATATATTTTTTGGCTCAAAAAAAACACACTAGGTCTTATTTTCGGGGTAGGTCTTATTTATTTTTTTTAATGTACAACAATCCAAAGTTAACGCAAATCCAAATTAAATAATCCAAACTGGCAAAGTTAAGAATATGGTGATCAGGGCAATCAGGGGTGCCGTACCTTTCCAAGAGCTATTTGGTAACCAATCGCTGGTTAGAATGAGGGGAGCGCCTTTCACTATCGATTACTCACATGCGGAGTGCATTTGGTATCACTCCGCCTGTGACAGGAGCCGGCACTGTAGAGGAAGCATCGGCTTATGTGGCTCTGCTCCCTCCGCTGCCGCCTTGCTACCTCTAGCGCTGACTTCGTTGGCACCGCTGATTCTCTCCCGCGGCTCTTAAAGTTCCCCCCTTATGCCACCGTCGGCCCTGGGAATGGTCACAACTAGGTCTTATTTTCGGGGTAGGTCTTATATTTTAGCAATTCCCAAAAATAGTACTAGGTCTTATTTTTGGGGTAGGTCTTATTTTCGGGGAAACAGGGTATATATATATAATAAAAATACATGGAACAGATTTTTGTATTTGAATAGAACAGTTACTCTGTAAATTTAACAAAGTAAATTTATTTGAGGACAAAACAAATGATTTCTTTAACTCCACATTTTAACATACTAACTTAGGGCAGGCAATTAAAGGAGCTGAGAAAATAAAAAATACTAAGAAAAAACCTGCTGGAAGTCTATTCTACTGACCCAGAAGTTGGGATTGATTAAACTGCATCTCTTGCTCTGGTATTTCTCAAGAATACACTTTAAAGATCTCTAACAAAATACTTTTCAAATGTTCAGGAAGGGCCACCACAGCTATAACAAGTATTAAAGTAGCAACATTTGAAGTGCATATTCTTCATATTAACCCCCGTGTTGTCCCCTTAGATCCTAGGACAAGGCTGTACATGGGAATTTGACTTCTTCCCATGTCGAGAATAAAGCTCAACTCTTTCAGTACTAAGCAGCACCCTGTCATTCTGTCAAATGCTAGAGGCTCTAGTAAAAGTTAAATCACAGAGGGTTAGGCTTAATCCTAACTTAGGCAGAAGTTTGGGCCCTATGTATAGCCTAAAACTAGGATTTACTGGGGCTCTACAAGGAGAGATGGATTGATTTAAAGACCAACACAAGTACCAAGAGGCACTTTCTGCACTGTTGTTACTTTAGAAAATTTTTGAGACAGATCAGGTTCACTTTAAACTGCACTGCCAGCAGCTTTGAGGCAAAAACGTGTACAGTGCCATAAACTGACAAATATTAGAATTTTGAAATTCTAACAAAATTGCATGCCAATAATGTGTTGTTTATGGGCAGCCTTAATTCCATTCCTAACTTGCAGTCTGTGATACAAAAATGAAGTGTAAAATCTGTCAAAAAATATATAATCAGTTTTGGGTAGATTGACCTTTTAAACAATGTATTTGTAATGTTTGTCTCTTCAAAGTAGGCGCAGTCTAGATAGGAAATCTTTGAAACTGATAGCCAAAATTACATACTCTTGTGTTCTAACATCCTGAAGATGTAGAAATCTGCAGAGATCTCATTCTGGTCATTACAATCTAAATAATTACCCTATGTCTTTCTAGTAAAGCACATAGAAAGTAACAATCAATGGTTTTGTAAGCACTGGTTATAGAACAGTCTTAAGTCCTGTCTCCCATTTCTTTTCTAAGAAAAGTAGGTCGGTGTCAAGTGTAGGCAGCACAATAAGAACTGATCTATCTGTCTCCTTCTCAAGTGTAATTACAATAAGTGGTACAAAATAAATAATTAACGTAGACAAAATGAATCTTGAACACACTTCGGTTTTGTTTTCTAAAACAAAACATTATTTCTTCAACGGGAGGAGAGATGATTCCTTTGAAAACCTTTTTAAGGTAATATTCTTATTGTATAGCTTTGCCTGAAGGCCCCTAAAACTATAGGTATTCACTTTGGTAATATTCTTCGGATACTTTCCAGTAGCTGGAACCTGTTTACAAAGGTTGGCAAAGGTTTTTCAGTTTAATGCCCCTTTGCCAAAAAACTGTGCCTGCTTTCTTAACAGTTTTTAAAATATTGATATAAAAAGTTGCCATATTTACTCCCAATAAAAAAACCGGTACCAAAAGGAGCATAAAGTAATAAAAAAATGTATGCAAAAAAATCCTGTGGGAAACTCTTGTTGACAAATCGGCAAAAATACCTTTGGAAATTGTATACACTAATCAAATTAAGGCAAATTATATATATTAAACATTGATATAAATATACAGTTTAAAGATATAAAAAAATAAAATGCATTTGACTCAAAACAATTATTATTCCCATTAAATATAATAGCAAGATAAATAACTATGTAAGGCAAAACTTAATGTTTAGACCATGTCTGAGGAACATCACATGATTGGGGAAAAAGGTATTATCCCGTGTGGGCTGCACTCAGGAAGGTGGGGGATTTAGTAAAGGACAACTGAACTAAAGGTGTAACCCGCCAATGCAGCAGTGCCGTCCGTCCGTTTTTCTACTACGAGCGGACGGCAAGAGGTTAATGAAAACTGCTAGATAATTTGGAAAATTTGTGTAGTAATCCAGTAAGGTCCCTCTTTTAAGATAGTTATAGTTTTAAAAAAGAGTCCACACTCGTATTATTCAGATTCTAGTGCATCATTTGTTGATAACTGAGGCCAGAGCTTATCTGACCAAGAAAAATGGAAGTCTATGCATACTATTAATCCAGTTCAAATGGATTTCAGTCCAATGAACAATGTAAATGAAAAACAAATGAATGCCAAACATTTGTTTTCTAGGGGACTGAAACAGGGGACTTGTTAATGCAACGAGGTGCTAAATTACCTGGGAGTTCCAAAATCATGAAAATATACATCAAAGGAAGTAAAAATAGCAATGTGCAGCTTTCTAAAAAAAAACAGCCAAAACATAACTGACATTCGTTTTTACCAAACAGGGGATTACTGATACTGCTAAAATTGCGTTAACTGTAATATCCTTTTGATCTGAGCAAAGAGGGCTGAGAAAGAAATAGGGGAGGAACAGTTAAACTGAACAAGCAATAGTACTACAGAGAGATCAAGTTTGTAATAAAAAGAGATTTCATGATTACACTGTTCCCAGTACAGAACCCCTGTCCTAGAATAATGAAAGCCTATTCTTTTTGGATATTGTTTTCAGAGGATCACATAAATCTATACACATGGGGCATTCTTTCATTGCTTGATTGTTCATTTTGATTTAGGATGACAAGAGCACAGGCAGGGGTGTATAAATCTTACACGTTCTTCATTTATTAAACAGGTGGTTAGCATAAGAGTGACAGTGATGTGATTCATTGCACAGAAGGGAGGGAAATCACATGGGATACATATCTTCCTTTGTGTCTAAAATCTGAATATTATTTCATCAATGGCCCCTTTCCTCAGTATCCTTTGGCATAGAAACTCTAGCCTCCCTGAGCAGACTTTTCCATATTAACTTTGCAGTTCTCAGGAAAGTTATACGATTTTCAAAAGGACTTTGGGCGAACTACCACAATTATATGTTTTCTGGGCAATTGGTGGTAAAAGGACATGGCCTGTATTGTATAGGTAAAGACTGCCTAAAGCTGGTTCTTATGCATCTGAGGATTCACCAGCCTATACTGTTGGTTAAAGGTGCTCTCATATCTTTATCAAGCTATTAGTATGCTCTCTTCTTCTGTCTGACATACAAAGAGTTGGCTGTTAAATTGTACTTTATTATGCTTACAATAAAAATGACTTACAATAAAAATACATTTAAAAAACATTGCCTAATGCATCCATTGGTATTATTTGCCATTTGAACATTTTAATTTTACTTTCAAAGCTTAACATACTTTATATAATACCAAACAAAATAGATGGATGAAACACTAAAATGTTGCATATAAAAACCATTCCTATAATTAAGTTTGAAAGGAAACCTTTCCCGAAAGAAATACTTGGGTTACCACTGCCGACTTTTTGAAAATTTGAGTTGCTTGTCTGCCATGCTGACCCTCTTTTATCAATATTTTGAGTCAATGACCCAAAACAAATACACTGTCTGAGCATAGACCCTGGCTATGCTCAGCCAGGGTCAGCATAATAACTAAGTTACTAGCATTTACTACAGAAGGATTTTAGTGATGGCAGCTGCCATAGTTCATGTAGAGAAAGTTTACCTTAAAGCTCCGCCCAGCTGTCATTTGTGGGGCGAAAGGCCGGCCTTCGGCAGGCCGCTCGCCCAGCTTCCGCTGTCACTTCGGCTCAGTCGAGCCAAAGCATATGCTTGGCCGCTGTACGGGATATAGTGAGTTATATATCTATTTTTTGGGGACAGATAGAGCTTTCTTTTGGTGGTATTTAATCACCACTGGGGTTTTTATTTTTTACTATATAACAAAAAAGTACCCTAGATTTTGAAAAAAAAACATGTTTACCTATAAAATGTTAAGAAACATTTTATTATCACCCCAATTTTTTGGTAAAATATAAAAGACAGGGTCACGTCGGGTAAATAGACACCAAACATGTCAAGCTTTAAAATAGCGTGCACGCGCGAAATCGCACAAAACGACCACAGCCAAAATTGGCCATAGGCAACGCTTTAAAAGTTTTTACCGCTCATCAGTTTAGTGTTATCAGTGATTGATGGGCCTAGAAGTATTGCTCTCACTCCGACGTTCGCGGCGATATGTAACATGTGCGGCATAATGGGCGCAATCGTCGTTATCGTACATAGACGCACCTGATGCATGTTTGCGTGTGTATGTGGGGGGACTTTAAAACATTTTTTGTGTTATTTTTTTTATTATTTGTGAATATTTTTTTTAGCTTCTTTATTTTTTTAATGCTTTAATTTTTTGTTGTTTACTTTTTAAAAGAATATATTTTTAGACTTAAGTTTATTGCTATCACATAGCGGACTAAGAAATCCCCTATGTGATAGCCAGTTCACCAAACAGGTCCTCTTTATGGAGACATCAGGGGTCTCCAGGACCTCGGATGTCACCTAGGGACCCCCAGAGAAGCTGATGAAGCAGAGGTCTGCTTCATCAGCTTCTCTCCGGTGTTCCGCACCGGAGAGTGACACTGAATGCAGGAAGTGATGTAATTTACATCACTTCCTGCATTCGGGGACAGGAAAAGAGATCAAAGGGAGATCGAGTACTGAGCTCCCTTTGATCTGCTGTTAGAGCGTCGTCGTGCCGGTCCCAGCCGCACCGGGCACATCGGATCACGTGAACGGCAGCGAGGAGACAACGGGACATGAGGTACAGGGAGGCGCACACCCGCAGCTCCTGCAAGCGATCGGGCTTCTCTAGAGACGCCTGATCGCTTGTATGTAAACAGCCATCGCTGGCTGTTTACATGCTCACTGTTTTCCCTCTCATGTGCACGCTGAGCGGCGCACACTAGAGGGGGGAGGGGCAGGACGTCTTAAGACGCCCTACTGCTCCTAGCAGACTCCCGTCACCCTAGTAAGTTCACCCTAGAATAACTTTATTAACATTAAAAGGAGAACTATGGGGTAACCTTTTTCCCATAGTTCTCTTTAGGATCACAGGAGGACATATATTAGCATCCTCCCATGACCCAAAACCTAGTATATAGCGGGCTATTGCGGGAAGTGTTTTCCAGTCAAGCGTTACAAGACATAACTGGCATGGGAGAAGCTGAATGACACCATGATTTGCATGGTGTTGCTAGTAAGTGGCCAGCAGTTTCCATTGCTAATTGCTAGACAACTGCAGTGTGGGCAGAATCCAAACAAGGTAGTATACATCTATGAAGGTGCATGTGCAATGGCTGTTTAATGTTCATACAGTAATTCTAGGGTGAAGTTCTACTTTAAGAATCCACTGTAAGATAAGAAGAGAACACACAGTTATTTGACAATAATTTACTACCCTCGGTTTCTTAATTTCAGAAAAATAATTCAGCACTAAAAGGATATACTCTATAACTTGCAAAAACAAAATGATGCATTTAAACCAGTGCTGGTGGTAATTCAGGTGGAAGACAAAGTGGCCTGGATCACAGAAGTTTTAGTATGTGAGTCAATTTAAAATGATGAGTAAAAGTAGACAGGGGAACCATATGAACAAAAAGCTTGTGTAATGTAGTTGCACTTATTAGTTTATTTCTGGCTATTCAAACAGCAATGGGCCCCTGTTGACTGTTGGTTTTATACTGGAAGCGGTTCAGGTGGCCGTGAAGCCACTTAATTGCTTTCAGGGGCCGATAAATGTGTGCCCTACCCCAGCATGACACCTCGCCTCGCTTCCCGGGCTCCACTGCTCCTCCTGCAGGCCTGATACTGGCATTGTGAGTGTTGGCAGAAAAAGAGGAGAGAGATCAGCAAACATCCATTCCATTGATCTCCTCCCCGTTGAATGAAACTGGAAGCGACAATAATTTCAGACTTCTGTATTCCAAATTCCATATTCCCAATTCAGAATTCTGTATTCCAAATTCCATATTCTGAATTTCATATTCCACATTCTGTATTCTGAATTCCAAATTCTGTATTCAGTATTTCAAATTTCCTACGCAGAATTCCATATTCTGAATTCCATATTCCAATTCAGTATTCTGAATTCCAAATCCCAAAATCCTTATTCTGAATTCCGTATTCCAAAATCCATATTCTGTATTCCGAATCCCAAATTCTATATTCCATATTCTGAATTACATATTCCGAATTCCATATTTTACATTTTGTATTTTAAATTGGTAGGCCAGCGGTGCCCCCATTCATAGCCACTGACGGCGTTATGAGGGAGGTGGCTGTGAAGGGGGCACTGAAGGAGCACAAAGAAGTAGCAGTTGCAGGTACGGGGATATAAACATAAGTAATGTGTTTGGTGCTCTGTCCATACCCCCCTCCCCACCACAAGAAAAAAACTTCAGCTTTATGTTGAATGTAAGGGCAGATACTTTAAACTCAGGTATGTGCACTACTTGCATTAAAAAAATAGCATTTCAATATTTATTTATTAATAAATGCAGTTTATTTTATATCTCCTGGAGCTAAGCTTTAAAACGAAAGATAAAATGACAATCTGACAAACAGCATGATTGGTCACTTAGGCATGAAACAAAAATGCAAAAGAAGCCCAGTGATATATGCACCCCTTGTAGTTCATGCTGGTGATTTGTATCCAGTAAGATTCCAGTAACCATCATGTGAAAGCTTGTGTCGTAATTGTTTTGCGGCCAGTAAGAGTGTTGGCTTTCTGCTTTGGTAAGGACAATTAGGAGCACGTTAAAAAGTAGTGGTATACTGTGGCTATACTACTGATTTTCTGTCAGGTACATTTATAAAGCTCTACTATATCTATTAAAATCTGCTTTGGGCTTTCGCTTTCTTCAGAGTCCCACATTCTAATGAATGGGGAACACAAAAGCGTCGGAAGGGGGAGAAAAACTGTTATGTGACCTGAAATGAGTATATATATCTATGTCTCTACTGGACTAATACGGCTTACCCATATACATTACAGCACAATGAAAGATACCGAATACAGCCGCTTAAAGAAGCAAACAATCAAGTTGATTGGAAAAGAAACTCAGATAAGTGGTAAATGTTGTCATGTTGATTAGTATTGCTTCTGACCTGAAGAAGAGAGGTTAACTCTCGAAAGCTTGTCTTTTAAATATTTTGTTAGTCCAATAAGAAAGGTATCATCGCATACTACAATACTCCGTTTTGTTTTTGTTTTTTTATACATCTCTACTGGACTAATACGGCTTACCCATATACATTATGTATCTATAGATATATAGATATATCCATATATCTATATATCTATAGATATATATATATGTATATACAGTGTGTATATCTATCTATATATATATATATATTTTTTCTGCATCTGGGGATTCACCCACATTAACTGCAGGTTAAAGGTGTTCTTATTATCAATCTATTAGCATGCTCTCCTCTTTCTCATACTGTTATGTTGTGTCTTTGTTGTACTAAGAGTCAAAATGTACCTTCATTATGACACAATGCATAAAAGTGTTGGCTGTTTAATTTTACTTTAATATGTTGATAAGAAAAGAAAAGACTGCCTTATTGGAACAATGTATTTCACACGCAACAGTACCGGAGTTGTCACCCCACACCCCCTTCTGCATAGCCATTTACAAAGTACCGCTGCAGCATCATTACTGGTTGTGCTTTTTTGCAATTCCACTTCTGCAATAAAAACATCTTACCTGCCTGCTAGCAAATTTTTCTAGATTGTACACTGAGCTGTGCTGCACAAATATTGACTTACCTGCCGGTAGGTCCCATCCAACAAGGTATCCAGATTTTGCAGTGGAGCCGGTGTCTTGTCTTTGAACCTGGTTAAGAGGAGTCTCTGAATAGCACGAAACTGTACTGCGCGTTCTGATAGCAGATTTTCATATTTCTCTGTATTCATTCTTAGCTGGAAATAAAAGCAAAAAATTACCTTTTTTTTGTGGTATAATTTGGTCACAAACAACACAAAATAATTCCCTTATCCATGTCCTTGCTAGTTAGTAAACTCGATTTGAACACTGTCTCTCCTACCAAAGGGTTAAAGACTTAGAAGCATTGCATGTTAATGAGAGAAAGTTCAGTCTGTCTCTCAGTCTGACCCTCTAGTTTTACATTAAAACTGCTCAGAGTAGCTTGGAACATAGTGTAAAGTGTTGTCACAGCGCTAAAGGTTTGGAATAAATATGAAAATATGTGAATAAATATATGGATTACACATTTTCATATTTATTCCATGACTTAGAAGCATTGCATGTTAATGAGAGAAAGTTCAGTCTGTCTCTCAGTCTGACCCTCTAGTTTTACATTAAAACTGCTCAGAAAAGCTTGGAACATACACAAAGGACTTCACCAAAGATACATCTAAAGGGTAAAAAATATATTTAAAAATATATATATTTTTAGGTATACTGTGTAAATTGTGTAGGTGGTCATCTGATTACCATTACAGCAAAAACACTGTAATATTTTAAATCAAGAAGCATTGTAACTGCACATAGGTGAAATGTATACAAAAAAAGCAGTCTTCATACACGTACAGTTAATCCTATTATTAAACCATTTAATTCTATGTTGCATTTTACTTGAGTTGGCAGTTCACCCAGAACTAAATTCCCATTGAGGACCAGAAAACTATTTCTAATGAGTGAAGAATTTAAACTGGACTTCCTCTAAAAATATGTGCCAGAAAGTAGTAAATGTTTTAAGTACATGAAATTCCATGGGTCAGGCATAAAACAAAGATTTATGTTTTGTGAAAAGCTGATAACCATTTTCACAAGCCCCAAACACACAGTGCAAGCATCAATCCAATATGTGTAGAATTTATTTCCACTAGTCATTGACTTTCGTAGCTCTGTTTGAAAAATAAATCTTATAAGAATTTTGCCAGTACAAAAAGCTACTGGTAGGATGAAACAATAAAACATTTAGTCAGCCAATACTTGGTGTAAAGGGGTCAAATTAGGTTTTCTTTATGAAACTGAATGTTTTTGAAAAAATAATTTTTGTATCAATAATAATGGAGCATGAATGTGCTAAATTTGAATTAAATATTACACTTCCATATGAACTTGGTAGGCACTACCTGACACATTCAATGTTACATTTTATAAGGTGTACCTATATGCTCTTTGGAGGGCCTCATTATTGTTTAACCATGATCTGGATATTAGTTTTTGCCATTTTCCCTCCTCACCACAAAGGCTTTTTATTGACCCAATACTTAAAGTGACACTAACCTCAGGAATCAAACCTTAAAAATGCATTAATGTACCCCAATTGTTAACAAAAATGTAGTATATTTGTGCATCACTTAGTTGTAGATCCCCAATTCATCTCTGAATTTGGAGGGGAAAAAAATATTTGTCAGGGTAGACTGCAAACGCAAAAGATATAAGGTGCGAAACATATCTCAGAGAGAAACATAATACTTTGCGATTTTAAGGGGTTATTGAGAGAAATAGGGACAAGAATGCATGTGGTTAAAAGTATTCCATTGTGAGGTATGCAGTAGATGAGTATGGTTTCTTCATATAGAGTATAAATATATTGTGATAGTGACACACAAAAAAAAACACAGCCCTTTGTTGCATTACATAATATGTACCTTGGTCACATCCTATCAGTGCACAACTGTCTAGAAATACAATAAGCTGAATCCCATTTACCCTGGAAAACATGTTTTCAATATTACCACATGACCACAAAATGGATAAAACATACCTCAAAATGTTGATCTACTAGTTCAAAATATTCTTGCAATGGAACTGGTCCAGAAAAGGAGCATGCAAAGTCTTTAATTCCTTGTTTCAGGAAATATTCCTCAAAACGCAAGATGAGCTCTTTTGTAATAAGCCAAAGATCCTCAAATTGTTCACTCTGGATCCTATATCTCTCTAAAGAAAACCAAATAGAGATATAAAAAAAAGTATATATTTTAATGGTTAATGCACTGTGAACATTTTTGTAAAAAGCATAAACACCTTAGCTATATATTTCCTGTGCACATTCTGTGTATCTGCATCCATAGTTCTTTGGTTCTAACCATATTTGGGAGCATTTGCCTTCAATTACACCAGCTGTTTCACTTACTAGGGATATATTGTTGTATGGTTGATCAATTTAGATATAATGTGACCTAGGAACACCATTTAGTCTGAATGGACAGACTGTAGTTAACCAAAAATATACAAATATAAATGAATGTCAGCAATTTTTATCTTTTAGGAGACACGCTTGTCAGTGCCTAATTATGCATGCAAACTGTTTTTTATCAGCCAACAAATCAGTTTGACTACAGCCAGAATAAGATACTGTTTTCACCTTTTTCCTAAACACTCTTAAAGGGACACTAAACTCAAAAAATAAATAATAAAATTAAGCTCTATTAGACAATCATTTATTAAAAAACTATCTTCATTTTTAATTCACTGCCATGAAATGCTTTTAAAAAAACTATTTGTTGCTAGTGTTTCATAACTTCCTGTCAGAGGGTGGCTACTTTTTTTCTCCATGGTTCCTATGGGTGCTGAAAAGTAGCCACCCTCTGTGCTCACTCCCACTGAGAACTACAAGACGTGAGGACACATCAAGCATCCTCAAGTCTTCTCTTCTGACTCCTCTCTCCTCCCTCAAATCTGTATAATCTGCCTGCTCTGTTAAAAGCGTGCCTGTCTTTGCACAAGAGCCTTATCTGAAAAGTATGTCATCGTCTCTGCTTTTTCTCCTACTTCTAGCTTACCAAGCAAGGAGTGAGGGGGAGAGGAACATTGGGGGAGGAACGGTCTCTGACTACAATCATGTGCTTTGGGATATGTAGTGAAGGAGATCGGCACGCTCTCACAGAAATCTCATGCACTGCTGCAGGAAAGAAGCCGGGCACTAAAGATCGGAGGATTGTCGGGAGTGCGCCCAGCACTTTTTATAAAGAAAAAAAGGTACATTTTAAATGTTAGCATAGAAATTAAAGCGAGATTAGGTTAAGGGGTATAAGGAAACCAGAGATAGGTCATAAAATGTTTGAGTTTTGTGTTAAATGAGAATAACAGGGGCAATGTGGGAAAAGGGTAAGAAAGAGCTTGGGAATTTTGGAATGTCATTTAGTACATTTTGGCTCCAGATTACGGTAAAAAGACCCTTATCTAAACAGTTGTTTTAATACTTTTCAATGCCAGACTTGATCTTGTAACAAATCAGTAATCCCAGTAATATGTTATTTTGATGACACCAACACTAGGGCCAGAACTATTTATGTAGGATTGTAGGATGAAATCATTGTTGGCCACTAGTCTTCTTGGACAACCCCTAAGGTAGATTTCAACCTAGTTAAGCTTAACAAATAAAAAAAACTTTAGAGTCACCCTTCAACTCCAGTCTTTTTAGCCCAGTAACATGTTATTTTGCAGATGGAACCAACGATAAGGCCAGAACTGATGCAACTAATTGTGGAGAATTCGGTCCATTTGAAATCATTGTTCCATGGCCTCTAGTTGCCTTGGACCACCCCTGAGGTAGATTTCAACCTAGTTATACTTAAAGGGGTTCTAGACCCTCCCGTTTTTTTTGCCTATATCTACTGCTATCAAGCAACAACGCTAAAACAGTGGTTTCAACTTACCTTTTTTTATTTGCACGCTCCCGCGCCAAGAATCAGGATCTGCTCGTACGGCCACAAAAGGATTTTGGGGCGGGCGCATGCGCAGTTCCGATTATCGGGCGGGAGACAAGCAGAGACGCAAGGTAACTCTATTGACGCGTGCACCTGCCTGCAGACACCGCTGGATCGGAAGTGCCTGCAAGCAGAGAGGTGTCAGCGCTGAATCGGAGAGCCGCCGCACCGCTGGAGGGACAGATGAAAACATGGGGAAAGAAGAAGAAGATTGGAATAAAATACATCATTTAAGGTAAGTGCTAACATTAACATTGGGGAGAGGGGAAAAGAAATTTAACTTTAATGTCACTTTAAAGTGACATTAAAGACAAAAATGTTTTTCCCTTCCCCCCCATATTAATGTAAGCACTTACCTTAAATGATGTCTCTTAATCCGATCATCTTCTTCTGTCCTGTAGTTTTCAGCCTTCTCTCCAGCGCTGCGGCCAGTGTCAGATCCAGTGCTGACTCCTCTGTGATTGCTGGCACTTCCTCTCCCACGGTGTCTGCATGCGGGTGCACGCATCCACAGACTTCCCTTGCGTCCCTCCTCGCGTCCCGGCCGAAAATGTGAACAGCGCATGCGCCCGCCCCAAGATCCTTTGCGGCCGCCCGTGCAGTTTCACATTTTTGGACGGGAGTGCGCGGGGAAGATACAGATAAGTTTAAGGTTTTTTTTACTTTTTGCATAGATCTACTGCTTGCTAGCAGTAGATCTATGCAAAAAAAGCAGAGGGTTTAGAAACCCTTTAACAAATAAAAATATTTAGATTCACCCATTAATTCCGATTGAATTGTCAATATAAATCAGCTAAATACATTCTAGGTGCATCGAATTAACGTCGCTCGCTCACTTCTCGATCATGTCCTTGCAGAGAGCAGTGACTGTCAGTCATGGCTCCCTGCAGGGATTCCCCCCCCCCTCCCTGCTCCGATCTTCCAGCGCTGACAGGAGGAATGGACGGGGAGGGCACTCACGCAGCTGTGTGGATTTCAACAACATTGTCAGGATCCGTCCCAGGTGCGACAAAAGTCTTGCGATGGTTGTAAGGTGTATGGGCACCTTAAGGCAGGGGAGATTAGATCAAAAAATGGCCAATAAGAATCCTTCAACATCATAGAAAAATACTGTTTGCTTTGATTTTCCTGTCACATGATTGGATATTTTTTGCTAAGTGAATTTCAACGACGTTCACTTAGCTAAGCGAAATTTCTCTTGCAAATTCCCTTGCGAAATGAACAGCGGCAGATTGCTCCATTAATCATGAACAGACTGACAAAAGTCAGCAGCTTAGGCCAAAACTTGTGGAACTTACCACTAAATTTCTGGGACTTACATGAATACAGTATTTGTCTTGCAAGATACATTAATACAGATATCATGTACACACTAAAATATGTGTTACATACTTCCCAAATGTACATATGAAGCGCTGGCTGGATATATGTACATACAAAACATTCATATGCAATACTTCACATTTTCTTGAATAAAAAGCTTTTAGTTTTTTTTACCAAATCTGCCAAAAATAAATCAGTAAGAAATAGGAAATCACTATATATTATGGAAGCTGACCATTCAAACCATTGTGTCTTCAATTTTTACTATAGGCCTGCTTTAATATATAAAAAAAAAAAGCTTTGCACTCACGTGATGTTTTAGAAGCAAGTAGTGTGACCTTCTGCCCAGCAAGCAACTGAAATCCTAAAACACTGACTTGGTCATCCTCTGTACGCTCTATAAAATCTGAGAACAAAGTAACAGTTTAGTTTACAAGTGAACTGTCTGACTGAAAAATCTTAACAGTCTTAAAAACTTGTGAACATTTTACAAAAACAGCAATTCCAATGAACAAATGAAAGCAGTTAATGAATTGATTGTGCTATTCAGAAAAACCCACAGTTGTGTTTTCAGACAGCCCACTATATATGCATTAGTTTGTGTTCTATGTTATGTGCTACAGCTAAATTTCACAGAGCTCCTTGCACGTAGTGTAGGGTGGTCTGTGTTCAAAATTCCAAGGCAGGTTTGAATCTGTTTAGGCGCAATGAGAAATTTCTTAGTACTGTCCCTTTCATACACCAGACTTTCTGTATTATAAACAGATAAAGAAAAGCGGTCCCCACATTACAGTCAAAAGGGTATGAAGTGGACCAATGAAGTGGCTACATTTTCATCTCTAATTAATGCTTCTGAAAATGCTAGATGCCTGGTTGTGTCTGACTTCAGTATGTTTCAGTTACAGTCTCAGAACAAGAATGCTGTGAATGAGTGTCAGATCTATCATTCTCCAAGGAGAGCTCAGCAGTAACCACTAATTTCACAAGTTTAAGACAATAATGCACCATTTTACCAATTTACCATATGTATGGGTCATACCTAAAATAGGCCATATGTACCACACATGGGCTCACAAGTGGTCACACTAATACCAGCACAAAATGGCACCCGAAGTTTTTTTTCTTTTCTTTCCCTGTTTTTCGTGTCTCTTATTTCCTTTCTCTCACACCCTCACAGTACAGGTTTTCTATTGCTTTCTTTCATTTGACTAATCTTAAAAATACTCAATGTGGATTTATAAGTGCTGCCCAAATCTACAACTACTACACAGCAACAGGAACCTTATTCACATTACTGTGGAAATGTACTGGATTTCTGAATCTATTCTTTATATTCTTGCTTTTTAGTTTCTCTTATTGTCCTCTGTAGTATCCTAACTTTTAAAAGAATGTGTTAACAATAACCGTGACTAAAGGCTCACCTGGAAAAAGGTTAATGAGATTGACAGGAGGTTTGTTGGTATCAATGGTCAGCTTATGGTTTGCTGCTTTAGAGGGCTGGACAGGGGAGCAAACCAATCGCAGCGGAAGACGAAATTTACACTGCGCAACTCGCGGAACACCTGGTATGAAGAAGAAAAAAAACACAATACAAGGAGTTTAAATGCACACATCACAGCTCTGATTTGTGAAATGGTTTACTCTATGACTAAATAGTTTGTTACCTAAATAGCTCAAATTAAGCTATATGCTTGCATGCATTTATAGTACATGAGTACCTTATGTTAGATTATGTTGGCATTAATAATAGCAGATACAATCAAGTTCCCAAATTGCAAAAATATTCCAGCATGCTTAGATATGTCGTTGACCAGGTTCCTCAGATTTTCATTCTGCATACGATAGACATCATACAAATAAACGATTGCATCAATGACCAGTGTGGTATTGTGTGGCAATCCTACTGTAGAATTGGGTGTTATGATCATCCAGGACTCTCAACCAGAATGGCTGAGAGGTGTCAGGAAGCAAGGGTTTGTCTGGACTATGCTTGGGATTCTGGAACAGCGAGATTTCAAAGTGATTCAGGAGGGAAGAAAGCTCCAGTTCTGGGTCCAGGGTTTAGCAGTGACCAGCACCCAATGATTACACAGGTGTACAGAGCCCTTAAGAAAAGGATGCTGACTAGGGGAATTAGCTCCTCCTGGGAAATAGGAACAGACGGGTCAGGGAAGTCAGAGAGGAGTCAGGTGAGCTCCTGCTTGGATAGGAACAAACAGTGTTCAAGAGTCAGGAGGACTCCCCCAGATGTTAAAGTGGAGTCAGGTGGTTTGTGTGTTGGAGGCACACAAAGACAGCCGGGGAGGTTGGGAGAGAACTGGTGAGCCTAGGAGAGCCGTGAGTCTGAGGGGCCGCCAGTACAAGTGTGGGACAGCACTTCCAAGAGGACCAGTGGGTCAGAAGTGGTAATGTGTAAAGTAGAAGCCAGGAGGCTATACTTGTGTTGTTTTGAAGCATTGCATGGATGTTATGCTGAACAACCCCTGCAAGGGTATCTAAGGTGGATGTATGCACTTTTGTTTGAATAAAAGTGAGCTACCAAGCCCTTAAACAAAACATATTGAGAGTGGACTGCATTCTTAAGCACTCACCATATGTGCTAATATCCCCATACATCACACCAGAATTACAAATTTTTGCTTTCAAGCCATAGTAATGAACACTTTTACTATTACAGTGTATTATTTATTCCAAAACAAGTCCCAAAGATGACGCTAAGACAGCTCAAACCAAATAATTCCACTGCTAAATTTTAAAGAATATTCTCAATATCAGTTAAGCCAATGAGGTAAAACAAAAGATTGAGGCACTACAATATAATATTTTTTTCAAAAAGACCAGTCCATTGTAATTTTACTTTAATGTTACTAGTGGCTAATAGTTGAATCCCCCACTGGCATCTCGCATATGTAAAAGACTCCAGTAGCAGTAATCTACACACTTTACAACTCTTTCTAATATGCTTTAGTCATTATGAGGAATTTTCACTATCTCTGCCAGGCACAGAAGCCAGAGAGTGATTGAAAGCTCTACAATCCACAATAAGTGAAGTACTAAAGTTAATTAACTTATCTAGTCAAAAGAAGGAGTACAAGCATCTTAAAATTGAGAATGGCATTCTGAGTGTCATTACATTCATAGGCTTCAATTATCAAAGAATGCACCAACATGCAAGGTCTGCTTTTTCAGTAGTGACCTACCCCGTAAACACAGAGAATTTCACGTTTACAAACAATACACATATATGAGATGAGATGAGATCTGGGATTCACTGGTAAGAAAAAAACATATATAAAAAAAATATCCTTTTTTAAACTAATAACTAAAATCAGGACATACACATAGCTAAAATTAACATTTGGTCCCATGCGAAAAGAAAGTATGTAAATAAAAACAGCATATGTGGTACAAAACAGTTGTTTGCACTACCGATCAAGCATCTGTCAAAATGATAGCTCAGAGTTGCTGTGTAAATACAACAGCTGATAAAGCTGCTGCTGTCAAAAAAACGGACCATCTAACACAATGTTTAAGCAGAACTCCATACTTTTTTTTAATTAACCCTTGCAGTGGGTCTATTCCTGCACTGCAACGATTAAGTGCACATTTGTGTCTAGGTGCTAAAATAACAAAGATATACAGGTGAAACTCGAATAATTAGAATATCGTGCAAAGTTCATTTATTTCACTAATGCAACTTAAAAGGTGAAACTAATATATGAGATAGACTCATTACATGCAAAGCAAGATAATTCAAGCCGTGATTTGTCATAATTGTGATGATTATGGCTCACAGCTCATAAAAAACCCCAAGAACCCCAAATCCACAACCTCAAAAAAGTAGATTATTACATGCAATCAATAAAACAAGGATTGTACATAGAACAATATTGGACCTCTGAAAAGTACAAGCATGCATATGTACTCAGTACTTGGTTTGGGCCCCTTTTGCAGCATTTACTGCAATTACTTTTGCATGATATTCTAATTATTCGAGTTTCACCTGTACCCACCCAAAGTTCCAAGCCAACAAGCTGACAAAGGTGCTCCCTCCAGCCTGTTCCCTCCTCCGCAGCAGATTGGAAGGTTCCTCAGTGTCCTCACGTCTATGCACTGTGTACAGATGTGATGATTTACTGGACCTTAGACCGCTGCAGAGGAAAGGGAGAGACATTCCAGGGGCCAGTCTAAGAAGAAGCTGGCTGGGAGTAAGTCATTCTTTGTTTTTTTTTTAACCAAGACACAAACAAGCAGTTAGCCCTTGCAGTACACTGGTAGCCCCACTGCAAGGGTTCATTTGAAAAAAATCCTAGAGTTCTGCTTTAATGAACCCTGCTTAAGGTGGCCATACATTGTACGATTTTCGTTTAAAATATTTTGTTTCTGGCATGAACCCTTGTTTCATTATACCTAAACTTCCCCATCAAGTATAGTCAAATTTCAATTTCGGAAATTGTTAGTTGGCCATACTAACCAATTTATGAACGATGGAAATAATTTCCTTTTGCGCATGTGCTGTATTCTAGCTGAGATTTTTGACTAACAAAAAGCCCACTGATTTATCGATTTTCGCTCGGTTGGAGAAAAATGTTCCAACCTGATTAATCGAAAAATTTCGATCACAATATTAAAAAAAAAATCGGTGATGTACCATCAACTATTCGATTTTCGTTCGAAAGACCACTCGTGTACAATTTCTGAACCAAAATCTTTCAACGTATGGCCAATTTAAACGTGGGATATAAAGATACAAAGTATAATTGTTACATTCATATCTACTGTTTTATTCATTTGCAAATCAAAGGGACACACTTCAGTCTGCATATGATGTCAGTTAGAGCATCCTGACAAGTTAAAAACAAAAAAATAACCCAAAATAACCCAATATGAACCCTTAGTTTACCCTAATCAGTCTTAATTAACTCCTTACCCTTTAGGGTTTGTTGACACCATATCCGGATCCGATGTTCAGACCAGAACAGTTTGTTCCCGGACCAAAAAAAAAACATTCCAATGTATCCCTATGGTATTTCTGGGCTCTGTCCAAACCAGCACAGTCCGTTCCAGGCCAGACAAAAAAAAAATGCTTGTCTCATGTTCTCTGGTCTGGAATGCACTCGAACACATGGAAACGCATCAAAAACACACACAAACGCAGTGTACTGCACCTGAAAGACCATTTCAAGCTAAACAAAAAGCAGCAAAATCGCTGTAAAAACACATCAAAAATGCACTGCGTTTGCACATCTGCTCCATATCTGGTACGGACATGGTGTGAACATAGCTTAAAAGCAGAGCTCCAGGAATTTTTTTAATTAATCCTTGCAGTGGGGCTACCCCCGCTCTGCAAGGGTTAACTGCTGGTTTGTGTCTAGGTTAAAAAAAACTAAAGATATACTAATACAAAGCTTCTTCTTAGAACAGTCCGTGGAATGTCTCTCTCCCTCCTCCTCAGCAGTCTGAGTAAATCATCACGTCTACACACTGTGCATAGACGTGAGGACGCTAAGGAACATTTCAATCTGCGGAGGAGGAGGGAACAGGCTGGAGGGAGAACAATGACACCTGGCCGGCTCTGAACTTTGGGTGAGTATATCTTTATTTTAGCATCCAGACACAAACAAGCACTTAACCCTTGCAGTGCGGGGGGTAGCCCCACTGCAAGAGTTAATAAAACAAATTCTTGGAGATCTGCTTTGATATTATTTTCCTGCGATTTGTTTTTCTAATTTTTCCTATTTAAACTGTTTTTGTTTTTATTTGTTTTGTTATTTCTGTCACATTAAAAAAGTGCATTTAGTGTTTTTATTTATACAGTTGTGTATTTATAAAATGTATACCTTTTATCTACAAAAAACAATAACACTGGTCAAAGCAGAAACAATTATTGCATTAAATAAATTATTTTTGCAAGACTATATCACAGAAAGAAAGTCCTAGAAGAAACAATATGGGGGGAAATTATCAAAGCAACTACGACAGTTTTGGTCTCTTAGATCATTTTTTGTATGTGCAAATCTGTTTAGCCCCTCCTTTTAACATGTGCGCCTGTTTTGACCAGAGCTTGCACTATTTTTCAGATTGCGCCTGTTTTCCAAAAGTTTGCAACTGTTCACATCTGCACTTGTCCTGCGGCTGTCTGAAACTGGAGCATCACCAAAGAAAACAATCGCAACTGAAGAAGTCCCCGTGACCACTTCTTCAAGAAGCGACAGTTAAGCTTTTTGCCTGGTCGTTACAAGTTTTCTTTCCTGGAGTCTATTTAATCTCATTTATGAACAACATTACACCAGCAACATAAATCTGGCGCAAATATTTCCCATGCGACCATATGCGAGTTGAAACATTCATAACTGCTATGATAAACTCCCCCCTATGTGTATTACTTTGTTATTTTTAAACAGAGTCCCGGCGGCAAAAGTCACCGGGAGTCTGTTTAAACAGCCCCGATGCTGGCGACGTACACTGTACGTCGTCAGTCACGAAGGGGTTAAGTAATGACAAAGTTATTGCTGAATCAAAGGCATATAGCTGAAATGTAAAAATTGCTATGGTCCATAAGGGGTGTACAATTGTGACAGCTGAAGTGGTTAATACCAGTTTGTTTAGCATGCCCATAGGCTAAATGATTTAGCAGATTGTAATTATTAGGTGGTAATTATGTTTAAAATACTGTAGTTAATTTTTGTGGCCGCAGGAAGATACTCTGGTCTCCTTTTGTACGTCTGTGTGTTAGGTGTCAATTAATGGGAAAAAAATGTGCCACGCTACATGTATCCTTTTGTACCTAACTACTACTAACGGCATCTGTAGCTAGACAGAGCAGTTTGCTTTAACATATGAAGCATAATTTTGATCTGAGTCACATTTGCCAGCAGCATTTATTAGACGTCCTTTCATCCCATCATTAGACATGTAATGCAGGTCACTAAACTCTGTTTTACTAAATGCTTTGAAAAGGGGCAAATATTTCACAGATTGCTAAACACACTTTTCATGTTTTCGTTGGAAAAAAAAACAGAGAATTTAGTAAATATTATTTACCTTGTGGGGATAGGTTTTCGACTAACAACAGAGCCAGGGTGTACTCTTGTGGTTTCCAATAGTTCAAATACAGTGTGTACATGGAAATATACACACACACACACA
>NW_017306309.1:1909173-1915647 GCF_000935625.1 Nanorana parkeri | reverse complement strand
CATACGTATATATATGTATGTGTATATATATAGATCTATATCTATTATATCTATGTATTTTCTGTCCAATTTTGGTGTGATATTTTAAATAAAAGTTTGGTTATTTTATTATATTAGCTTGGAGTATTAAAAAATACAGTTTACTTTAAATCCATGAAACTAGTATATTAGACTAAAATGTCTAATATAATACATACAATTATTTTTAAAAAATATGAAAAAAAAGGTGGGAAAAGTCAGTTTTTGTTTCGGCTTGACTAAATCTGCTGTGGGATGTGCGTTGTGATGCCATTCATTTCAATGCCACCCCAAACGTACCTCCAGCCTGCAGTATGATCGCCAGCACTGGCACGTTCGGTACTGCAGTGCAGTGTGTTCCAGTGCGGAACGATTGCAAAAAATGTGCATGCAGTTTTATTCTGAAGTAAACTTTATGTTTGTAGCAGCACTCCATTTGTGTATTTTATTTTAAATAAAAGATGGCATTTAATTTTTTTTTTCCGATTAATCGAAAAAAATATCAACCAACTATAATGAAAATAATCGTTAGTTACAGAACTAGTATATAGACTCTGCCAATATCCTCCCTTCAGCCCAGGGGCTGGCCTACAGCGTGACAGTAAGCAGTGTCTTCAGGAAAGTGCGTAAGAATATCATATATGAACATCTGGCCTGTACTCCAATGTAAATTTGTAGTCTTGTAAGGCTAACGACCATCTGGTGAGCCTTCTGTTTTGTTTTCTTTGTTCTCATCTAATTTAGAGAACAGAATAATGTGCCATACTAGAACGTAATATTGGAGAACCTCCAGTGCCCATTCAATGGCCAGACATACTTTCTCAACAACTGTTTATTTTCTTTCGTGACTGTTTCTCTTCTCCATCTCAAACTGGTGAAAGCCTATAGTGGATGCATCTGTCTGGACAATGAACTCCTTTTTGAAATCTAGAGCAGTCTGAACATACAAGGCTTCTTTTAGAACCTGATGTGCTTTTTTTAACTTCTGGTGACCACTTAATCATAGCTGAGACTTTTCCTTTGCTTATGTCACTTAGTCGAGCAGCAAGGGTGGCAAGATTTGGTATAAATCTCCTGATGTAACCTGTAATTCCAAGAAAGCACACTTTTTTTGCATAAAAATAAATAAATAAAAATGTGTGTGTGGCAAGTATAAATGTAAAAACTGAGAGATGCCATTGCTGATGACTTCCTGAAAATAAACGTAGCCTTGCTATTATGCTGACCCTCTGTCTGCAGTACTTCCTGAGACACTGACCTGCAATAGAATGTAGATTAGCAAAGTCAATGAAAAGTCGTAAGTCCTTATATGTATACTTGTTCTAGGTTAGTGAATCAAGGTATTAAAGCCAGAGGACTAGTGTGATGGCCAGGCAACTATCATTTTCAGAATGAGAAGTCTTCAATGCCAACCTCTAACCTGTCTCCCAGAAAAGGTTTCAGAATAACCAATGCGCATAACTTGCATTGCAATGGGGGTGCGCAAAAGGGCACTGGAGCATGCATTGTAATGTAACACAACTATGTAAATCCGGATGAAGGATTTTCCATTATCGTTGTGACTCTCTGATATATATATATATATATACACATACACACCCACACAGCGTACCTGTGTAGCGCAATCACCATTTCCATAAGTATGGGGGAACCCGACTTGTGTTTCCATTAGCATGAGCATGTTCGTGGGGTCGGGGGACTTTAAACATTTTTGGGGGTATTTTTCATTTCATTTTATTTTACTTTATTATTTTTTCTAACTTTGTTGCCATTTTATGTGGGCTCACAAGCCCCCTATGTCACAGAACTTTTGTGGTGGCAGGTTCTCTTCAAGGTGACATTAGGGGTCTATTAGACCCTTAGTGTCACCATTTCTCCTTCAGGTCTTCCTCTGCTGTCAGCAGGCGGGTGTAATAGCCAGTCTGCTGTTGGCACGGAGGAAGCAGAGGAGGATCGCGGGCAGCAGAAGAGGATCGGGGGCAGCAGAGGAGGATCAGGCCGGCTGCAGCAATCTGTGTCCGCTATGATTGAAGGGGACACAGATCGTAGCATGCAGCAGCTCCCAGCACGGGGGAGAACGGAGGAGCAGAGCGGCGGCAGCGGGGGAATCCAACTAATTGAAATCAACTATTCGATGAGAATTGTTGGCAATGGTTCTCATTAACGATAAATATCAATTACATAGCTGTCGCAGCCCTAAAGGTGGCTATTTATTTAAAAAAATATACTTGTAGCGAGGGTTAAAATGGGAAAAAGGTGGGTTGTTCCCTGGGAAAAAGAAACAAGGATGGCATGTGTCACCATGGACAATACTTTTCTCCATATAGAAATGATTTATTTTTTTAAACATCATTTTTCTTTTCTTTCTTTTCCAATTATATGGCTGTTTTATGCTATGTTGTATGCTATGACTGTTTGTATCCAAGTAATAACCACTAGTAAATACAATTATTATTGAAATGCAATCAACACTGGGAATATGAGGAGAACATTTAACATTTTGGCTGCATTTTTCTTTGCTTAAAAATTCTGTTTATATTTTAAAACACGATTTTAGTGAAGACATGACTTGTTTACAAAAAGAAGTCAGCAACCTAGACAGAAACCATTCCTTGGATATCTGAAGACGCCTATAAAATGAAGCAGCTGTTTCAAAGGAAAACTCCACTTAACATTCAGTTCTTTTGAATATAGAAAAAAATAAGAGAGTATTTATCCTCAGATTTGGGGTAACTTTTATTCTTACACTTAAATTTTTTTATTGTAATAAGGAAAAAAGTGGCAGTTTTTTTTGTGTGTGCATTTAGCTTAGAAAAAAAGCATGACATAGATCTGCAGCACCCTCTAGTGTATTTACTTTGTGAAGCTTAACCCCTAAATACAATAAAGAAAATTACATCGATCCTATTCTAAAATATTGTAAAAAGTATGCAAGTCTTACATTGCAAATACATATTTACATTAAGCTTATAATACAGCAGTAAAAGTAAATCTGCATATCTAACCATCTGAGATAGTGTGCTTTCATAAGGTTGGCCATCCACAAAAAAATTGCTGACCAGTTTGTGAGATGATACACTTGAAATTATACTCTATAGCCCTGCCCTGTATTGCAATTTAACATCGAATTCATAAATGATTGTGATTTGGATAAACCTTCTACGGGATGTAGTAAACAGTTCTTTTTGTTATTGTTTAATGCTGTAAAGGTGCCCATGCACCTTACGATTATCGGACGAAACTTTTCGTCTGATGATTGAACCGTCCAATGATCGTACCCATCCTGCCCCGATTATCGCAAGGTTCAATCAGCGGTAGTTAAAAAAAAACACCTGGACGACTTGCGGTAATTGACCGCAATTATTTTCGTTTGCGAATGCGCAGTCTTAATTGTACGACTTTTGACGGACGGAAACGCCACCAACCATGCGAACATCGTACGATCGACCAAAGTTTTCAAACATGCTTGACCGTCAAAAGTTGTACGATTGTACAGTACTATCGGTCGGGCACTCTATTCAAACGTTACGATTGTCGTACAAAAAGTCGATCGCATAGGATTATCGTAAGGTGTATGGGCACCTTAAGACCTGGTTGTACTGCATACCATACTGCTGACCCTCCAATCAGTTGTACTGTGTGGAGGGTTCTAGCGCTGGTCTTCACTGGGGATATGTCTGATTGCAGCAGGGAGGGCAGCTGTTCATCCCTGCCGTTTGATGGCATAGGACAGACTTTAACTATGGCTGTGGGCTGCTTTACCACATAAGACTGGTATGAACATGCTCACTTAGTGTTCTAAATGTACAAGGAAGCAATTTTTATATGAGGGCTCAATAAGACTTTAAGAAAATACTTTTTTATAGATCATATAATAAACAGACATTTTTATTAAAACGCAAAACAAATGCTGCAACCCAGCAGCTCAAACTGTCAGTGACAGGAAAGGAAAGAGGAAAAAGTATAACTCCTATAGAGTGGAAAGCAACCCATAGGTGCAAGATAGATACTGTGTGTGTATATATACATATTTTTATGATTTTTTTATGCTGCTTATGTGCTATACAGATATCTTGTTGAAATAAATTGCACTTATGTCATGATAATAATTGAAAGGATCACATAGAAAAAAGGTGATTTGCAGATTTGCAAATGATCCTTATAATTGTACCCACCCACAGAGCATTTCATTTTTGTGGCTAGAATACATGGCACATAACTTTGCTAAGCTTTTACAAAAGATGCTGCACATTGTGTTATCTCCCATAGCAACAATCAAATTAATGTTTTAATGTGTATCTTCCAGCAAGAAGCGATACTGTTTTTAATAATCGGGGCTTACTATTTAACACTTTTTCCGTAACTCAGAACACAACTAATGTCCAACACTCATTCGTCTTACCTTCAGGGTTCAGCTCTAAGGTCACAGGCAGCAAATAAAGGGAAAATAAATCAAGAAAAAGTAAGAAATGTTTCATAAAAGTACAGCTGTGTAAACTTTTGGGCACTTTTGCTGGAAAATTGCATATACTGTTGGAAGATTGTTAATCCAATAAAGATCAGCAACTTAATGGAAATTTAATAAGCAACAGCACAATGAGGTAAATAGGTTATGAACAATTTTCGCCTTCCTCTTACAACATAATATGCAGCGTATTTCCAAGGTCTGGCCCTCTAGCCCCAGAGAACTGCACCAAATCATAATCCCATAGCGTATTTATTGACATGTGGACGTGAGCCTGTTAAATGCTTCCATAGCATTATTAGAAGCATACACTTCTGTTACGTACACATGTGATCATGTAACAGCACATTTCCATATTATTACAGTATTAAATTTTCAATAGTAACTTTGATATGTATCTCTGCTGTACAACCCTTTGGCTCTCATTTAAACTTTGACCTCACATCACATTTCAAATCCATCTTATACAGTCATAGCCAAAAATATTGGCACCCCTGCATTTCTGTCACATAATGTACCACTTCACGCAGAAAATTGTTGCAATTAAAAATGTTTAAGTATATGACACAAAAAATGGACTGGACAAAACTATTGGCACACTAAATTAATATTTGCTACAGGAATTTTGGACCACTCTTTATTTGCCAACCGCTCCAGGGAGCTCAGATTGGAAGGGTTCCTTTTCCCAACTGCTGTTTTGAGATCTCTCCACAGGTGCTCTATGGGATTTAGATTTGGACTCATTGCTGGCCAGTCCAGTACTCTCCAGCGCTTTGTCTGAAACCATTTCTGGGTGCTTTTTGATGTGTGCTTTGGGTCATTGTCCTGCTGTAAGACCCATGGCCTCTGACGGAGACCCAACTTTCTGACACTGGGCCCTACACATTGCACCACAGAATTATTTGGTAGTCTTCAAATTTCATAATGCCATGCACACAGTCAAGACATGCAGCGCCTAAAGCAGCAAAGCAACCCCAAAACACCATGTTTGACTGTAGGGACTGTATTTTTTTCTTTAAAGGCCTCATTTCTTTTTCTGAAAACAGTAGAATGATGGGCTTTACCAATAAGCTGCGATTTTGTTTTGTCTGTCCACAGCACATTCTCCCAAAAAGGATTTTGGCTTCCTCAGGTAAGTTTTGGCAAACTCCAATCTGGCTTTTTTATGTGTCTGTGTCAGCAGTGGGGTCCTCCTGGGTCTCCTATCATAGCGTCCCTTTTCATTCAGATGGCGACATATAGTGCAAGTTGACACAGTTGTACCATGTGCCTGAAGATCAGCTTGAATTTGTCTGGAAGTTGATCGAGGGTCTTTATCCACCATTCGAATAATCCTTTGTTGCAATCTCTGATAAATTGTTCTCTTTCATCCACGTCCAGGGAGATTAGCTACAGTGCCATGGGCTGTAAACTTCTTGACAATGTTGCGCACACTGGACACAGGAACATTAAGATCTCTGGAGATGGACTTGTAACCTTGAGATTGTCCATGCTTTTCCACAAAAACTTGGAATGCAATTATTTCTTGCAATTTGGAGAAGGTGCCAATAATGTCGTCAAGTCCATTTTTGGAGTTTTGCGTGGAATGTATTAGATTTCACTTTTTTTTCTTCGCTTTTTTGTGTCATACCAATACAAACAAAAGAAATAAACGTGAGAATGCCTAAACATTTGTAACTGCAACAATTTTCTACACAAAGTGGTGCATTATCTGACAGAAATGCAGGGGTGCAAATATTCGCGAACCGATTTGGTCGTGAACCGAATCAAACTGTGATCAGACGCTATCTCGACTAGAAGAAGCCATGGCCATGTGTCAGTGCAGTGCAAATGGCTGCGGTTGTGTTCGTCACCCCAAGCGGAGTTCGCGAATGGAAGCAAAATTTTGCTGAACTTCCTGTTCGCGAACCGAATTGTTCAGGAACAGAAGCGTTCGTGAACCGAGGTACCACTGTGTGTGTATGTATATATATATTTTTATATTGTTTATG
>NW_017306309.1:1908253-1908494 GCF_000935625.1 Nanorana parkeri | reverse complement strand
GTTTTTTTGTTTTTTCATCCCCACCCCTGCTATTCCCTGCTCACAACAGAAAGGGGTGTTGAGTAGCCATATGGAAACACTAGTATAAACCACTAGTGGATGCTACTGTTTATACATTAGAGATCTTGCTGTTTCTATTAGGATTTCCAATGAACACAAACTATACAAAAACAAATGTTTACAGCAGATATATATGTGAAATTGGATTGCAGTGTCTTTACTGCAGGATTGCTTAGATATA
>NW_017306309.1:1884514-1908172 GCF_000935625.1 Nanorana parkeri | reverse complement strand
CTGTAAAATAAATATATCAAATAGGCAATGGTTTTGCTGACAAACTCCAGGAATGAGTGCTACAAACTAGAACTAAACTTTTAAAGCTGAATTTGAAAAAAAAGGATCCCTGTGTGGCAAGAAACTTCTATTCTTTAAATGGCCACATAACTAAACAATGCGGTACATCAGCTTCTGGACAAGAATAGCAGGAACACCTTGTGTTCATAAAAGGTAATAACAGATTCATTTTATAAGTCTTCTAGAAGTACACATTACATTGCCAGGATACAATGCTTTTGCAGTTTGGCAATCTTCAAGTTTCTAATATACCAGTAGTAAAAGAACATTGTAAAGCTGAAGTCAACAGATATTGAAAACTTAATTCAAGAAACCAGTTAATGTCAAACAGTTGTGACCATAAAAGCTGAACATGGGAACTGAATGAAAGATGTAAAAATGATTACACAACTTCAGTTCAATTTCACCTGGTCAGCAAGCAGCTTTATTTATTTAAGGCAAAGGGTCGGTCCCAAATAAGATACTTTAGCTTCTGGTAGATTCAACAACCAGTTTATTTTACTTAATAGTGGCTCCAGTGAAAATGTATGTCCATTAGTTTGCAAGTATGTCTACATACTACTTCCTTTTAAGGGGGGTCTACAGTAGACGGAGACTCCAAGGCAGTAAGCTTTTTTTAACCTGGGTTTAGGATAGGTGAATAAATTGATGGGTGATTCAATGGATGAATTTTTAGATGACGCCACACCATTGCTAAGAGACCGTAATAAATCCCTTTCTCTATTCCAACTCTATAGCAAGCAAAGGTGTTTCATACATTGAATTTTCAAAAATCTTGTTATAAAAAAAAAACTCCATGTTAGCGTATACAATTCCCTTCATAGATATGCTCCAATTAACCCCATAGCTGGCTAAGATATTAGGCACTGCAAGGTGGAAGTTAGAACCAGTTATTTGACAATTTCTTGTCACGGAACATGAGTTTTATAAATTAGTTTGTATTGTATTTGTGAAGTGTTGCTGATATCATTACAGTGTTTGGAGAAGCTTCTGCCATCAATTGATTGTTTCCTGGCCGGAGGATGTGTGTGTGTGTGTGAGGCCTAAATATTTAAAAAGTTATTTATCAGGGGGCGTGGCTTGCCAATGGCGACGTGAGGACGTGACTCCTTGGAGCTCTGCATCTCCCGGCACCGGCCTAAGCTCTAGCAGACGTTATTCTCCCCCTTCTCTGGATGTCTCGGGTGCCGGGAAGTCAGCTGTGCCTCCGGAGTTCCCGACAGTCAGATTTGGCTGATTTTTTTCCCCCCGCGGGTACCGCGAGCCGACCGGAGGATACGCGACACATGGCGTCCACCCGCTCCACGGCCGCAGGCCCCACTCCGTCCAAGACCCGGAGTAAAGTGACAGCGCCGCCCGTGGAAGTGGTGAGTCGGCCTGGCGACTGGCAACCATCACCGATCCCCTCACCGGCACTCTCCCTGGCCACATCGGCTGCCCGCCCTGACATAGAGGTGGAAGATGGGGGAGAATGGAGGGATATTCTCCCGCGCCTGACTACCAAAGGGGACCTGGAGGATATGGCCGCACGCATAGTGGCAGCCCTCAGGCAAGAGGTCCAGGATATTGGGCACAGAGTGACATCACTGGATGGCAGGGTTGCGACAGTGGAGGACTCTACTGCCTCACTTACACAGCGGGTGGCGGCCCTTTGAGACGGCACACTCAGATATGGGTACCCAAATTACAGCAGCATTCCTACGGCTAGATGATGGCGAGAACCGCAACAGGTGGAACAATTTACGCCTGCGGGGCATCCCTGAAGCTACAATGGGCCGGGATCTTCGCTCCACAGTGTTGGCAATCCTCAATCAATATCTGGATAAGCCCCCAGCGTCTGAGATGGAATTAGATCGTGTGCATCGTGTTATGAGTACCCGTGTGACGACCCAGGCCAATCTCCAACCCAGGGATCGAGCCAGTCAGAGGTCCGCCCCGGGCCCGTCTCACGCAAGGAGTGAGGCCTGATGATCCCGTTTGCAGGAGTTTACATGGATGTCTCAGGTTTTGTATACATTCCCCCATATCACGGCTGATGTTTGTTCTGACTAAGCCAGCGTTAAGGCTCGGACAGTTGAACTGAGTGGAGGTGTCCCTTCCTGGGTGCCTAGAGGTAAAACCTTCATATCACACTTGATCTCCAGTCAGGGCTCCCGCCTCACTTTATCCCAGGACATGACAGAGGAGTTCTGCGATTTGTACCGTAAACTCTACAACCTTGAACCGGACTCCGACGTACGGGAGGCACCTGCCCGAGTAGCGGAGATAGACCGGTACCTTCGTAGCTCCGGTCTCGCTCTCTCTGGCAGACAGGGAAGGCTTGGACCGCCCGATTTCGGCTGAAGAGCTAGCGGGGGCCCTGAAGCAATCCAAGTCCGGCAAGGCGCCGGGCCCGGACGGCTTCACGATCCCTTATTATCGGAAGTACTTAGATCAGCTGTCCCCCCATTTTGTAGCGGCCTTCAACTCCATTCTCCAACACCGTCCCCTTCCAATAGATTCACTGAGGGCGCATGTAGCGGTGATTCCTAAAGAGGGGAAGGACCCAGCACAATGTGGTAGTTACCGCCCTATAGCCCTACTAAACGTGGACCTAAAACTCTTCGCGAAGATTCTAGCCACCAGACTCTCCCCATTTATTCAAACTTTAGTTCAAGATGACCAAGTGGGATTTGTTTCCACCAGAGAGGCTAGGGACAGTACTACGCGGGTTCTCAATGTCATTCATGAGGCATGCTCCACGTCTTCTCCGGTGATGGTCCTTTCGACCGACGCCGAGAAGGCGTTTGACAGAGTGGACTGGATGTTTTTGAAGTCAACTCTCCGCCATATCGGCCTCGGTCCACATATGCTCTCATGGATATCCGCGCTCTATTCCCACCCCACAGCGGCTATCAAAGTCAATGAAGCTAGATCCGCATACTTCCCACTCACAAACGGCACGCGACAGGGATGCCCACTTTCCCCGCTGATGTACATCCTCGCTCTGGAACCCTTTTTGGGTCATGTTAGGATGAATGGGGGGATCTCAGGCTTCCGGTCGCACTCCATGGAACACAAGGTCTCCGCATATGCGGATGACCTGCTATTTTTTGTCACGCAGCCCCAGGTCTCCCTCCCTGAACTCATGAGGGAGTTCAAATGTTACGGTTCCCTCTCCAACCTGGCGATCAATTGGTCCAAATCGGCGGCGCTGAACATCACGTTACCTCAGGTGGAACGGGACGCGATACGGGCCGCATTTCCTTTCAAGTGGGAGGCTCATTCGCTACCATATTTAGGCACCCATATCACGGCGGACCTGAAGTCGCTGTATGAGGCCAACTTTGCCCCCTCTTGTCACGGATCAAACAGGATTTAAGAGCGTGGCAGGCTCTAACGGTGACATGGTTTGGATGCTGCAACGCTCTTAAAATTACCATACTTCCCAGAATAATCTATTTGATGCAAGCGCTGCCCATTCGTCTACCACCTTCTTTCTTCTCTCGCCTACGCAGAATGTTCTCGCTTTACGTTTGGGCAAATGGGGTTTCCAGAATTGCCAGACGCCTTCTTACGATGCCCAAATCAGCGGGTGGGATCGGGCTCCCCGATGTGAACCTTTATTACAAAGCGGTACATCTGAATAGAGTCGTGGACTGGTGTTGTCACCCCACTCACAAACAGTGGGTGCGTATGGACATAGAGGTCTCACCAATCCCGCTGTCAGGTCTTCCGTGGCTTTCAAGCCCCATGCCCGCGTCTTGCGTCCGGCATCCCACAATCGGAGCCACACTCAGAATTGCGAGGGCCTTGTTTCGCTCCTTGTCCATCTCCCCATTCCCTTCTCCGCTCACCCCAGTGATAGGAGACCCGGACTTCCCAGTGGGTATGGAAAACCGACGCCTACGCACTCTCATAGGACTCAACAAATTTCGGGTTCGGGACTTTAGGGTTGGGGGAAGTTGGATGGGAATACCGGCTCTGAGAGCTTTACTGGAACCACCCCTGGATGCTTGGACTACCTACCAACTCCGGCATTTTTTGTTGGCAATCCCTGCCTCGCTACAGATGGATAGGTCACTGACTCCCTTTGAGGACATGTGTGGGAGGGGGGAACCAGTCAGACATGCACTGTCTCAGACTTACAAAATGTTAGTTGCCCCCCCACCAGATTTCACCCCGCAATTTCTGCAGAGGTGGGAGGCAGACCTAAACACTGCCTTTAGTCCTGTGACTATAATGCTGTAGCTAGACTTGCATTGACTCACTGTGCCGCTGTGCCTTGTACACTACTGTCTCATTTGAGGTTTTGTTACTTATGATGATATGTATACTTTACTCTTAATGTATAACAGTTGGCTGCCTGCGTGCAGACCTATACATGCAATATTTGTGTCAGTTTGCATTTTTGATTAATAAAGCTGGATTTCAAAAAATCCTGTGGGATGTAAATGACTGGAAGGATGTGTAAAACAAGTTGGGGTGATAAAAAAAGACATGCTATGTGAAGACTTTTTCTAATTTCAGTCCTGGGGACTAGAGTTGAGGTGCTTTGTGATTGTCGTGTGAGTGTTTGTAAATAAATATGGATATTTGGGCCTGGAATGTCACTCCAATTTCCTGATCCTTGACACCCCTCAATTCAGGTTGCCCAAGGAGCTGCCATAATATGGTTGCCTGTAGTATGTAAATGCCACCTTTTGGAAAAATCAGGGCAAGGAACTAGCCAAAGTGCATCCAACAAAGCAATGCAGCCCATAACAACAAGCATGGTAATTCAGAAGTTGTGAACTGCAGATCTTGTGCGTTTCAGGGGCTTCTGGGGTGCAATTGAGTATTAAGATCAAAAATAACTGTTAAAGATTTCCGCTAGTGTCTAATACCCATCTGTAAAGTTATCACCATCTATAGAGTAAGCACTTAAAAAAGGGCTTACGCTAAGAGAAATGCACAGACTTCCTGCCTGGCTGTCTCTGACAGCATGAAGATCGTGAAAGTGGAATCTAAACTCCCAATCTATGCATTTTCATCTGGTTGTAACTTTGGAAAACCAATGATTCAGAATGATAGCTATGCAGCTGATATTCGTATAGGGAGGGGTTAACAAAATCAGCTTCACATACTTCCTCAGTAAAGGTTTCCCTTTAAGAACGGGCTTAAGATTTACAGATCTAAATAAACACCAAATAGTTTTTTTACTAATTTCATGCAATGCTTTAACTCTAAAGAATGCTCAAAATACAAATACAGCTGCTTATTGCATTTATCATATGTAATATTTATTAAAGGCAATTTAACTTGTAGACTTAAGGGAAGCATTAGTAAGACACTTAACATAACCAAAAAGGAGTATGCGATGCCAAAACAAGATGCTTGTTGTGCATTCACCCACCACAGGTCTCATCAGCCTGATAAACTGCTGCATTCAGTTTGAAAACGCAGTCATAATTCTCCATAGAATGATGCTAAAAGCAACAAATTTATTTGTCTTGGAGAAGGGGAGGGATTGTTAGTTTTGTTGGAAGGTGATGAAAAAATCAAAGCCAAGAATCTCCTCAAAAGCCTTCTCTTCCTTATTTTGGCAGGCAAAGCAGAGGATGTCTCTGAGACAATAAAATCAGAAAGTTTACTGCACCTGAACATTTGCAAAAATTCTAATCTCTTTTCAAAACTAGATACTAGAACTCCTAAGAAGTATTTATAAAATAATAATAATAGTTTTCAAGAGATAAAGAACTCCAGCCCCGTGGCTGGATTTAAACGTCATGCTCCCCTAGGCCAACTATCTTGTTTCCCCATCTTCCTAACCCATGTAACCAGCTAAACTTAGTATCGCGCTAACAATCAGTCGCTATCAGTTGCCATAGGCACACCGAGATTGGGAAGGGTATGACAGCAGACAGTATGTGCAGAAGAGGTGTACTGTATATGATAGCAGGCAGTATGTGCAGGAGAACTGCATGGAGGGTGTGGTGCCAGGCAGTATCTGCAGCTGAGGAGAGTGGAGGATTTATTGGCAGACAGTATGTATAGGACAGGAGTGTAGAAGAGATGATGGCAAGAAGTATCTGTAGGAGAGGAGCGTGGAGGTATGACAGAGGAAAGTATTGCAGGAGAAAAGTACAGAGGGTAAGATGGCAAGCAATATGTACAGGAGGGGAATGCAGAGAATATGATGGCTTGCAGTATGTGCACCAGATGATGGTTTGCAGTATGCACAGGAGAGGAGTGCCAGTGGGTATGATGGTGGGCATTATGTGCAGGGCATAAGGAATGAAGGTATAAAGGGGGGCAGAATGTTCACAAGAAGAGTACGCTTGTTATGATCGTGGGCATTATGTGCAGAGGAGTGAGAAGGGCATTATAGTGGGGTGAAAAGGTTATGACAGCAGGCAGTATGTGCAGGGCAGTGTTTGAGTATTGGAGGCTATGAGAGGGGTAGTATGTGTAGGGTAGTATGGAAAGAATGGCAATTGGCAGTATATTTAGGAGAAAATTGCAGAGGGTATGCAGAGGGAAAATTGCAGACGGTATGACAGCTGGTAATATACATAGGAGAGGAATGGAAAAGGTATGAAGATGGGAGTACTCCAGGCTTGTTAGCAGCTGGTTTGGCTTGGTGCAAAACCAGTTGCTAACAAGCCTGAAGTATTCCCAACGCAACACAATACAACTTTTAAGCTGCAGGGATTGTAGGCCATATACATAATTTCTCTCATTAGGCCCTGATGAAGAAGGTGAGTTTTGGACTTTCCCTCCCACCCCCCAAAAGGCACTGGATGTTCTTCCTGAATCCCCTTGACCCTTGTATCTGGACTACTTTAAATGGTGTGGCGCTTTAATTCCAACATCTGCAGTAATTAATTAAATGATTGCATTACTTTACAGTATATATACAGACTCCCCTACATATCAATCAGCTTGCCCACTCAAATAATAATGATGTCTCGCCTTACTTCCCTGAGCAGAATGAAGTGTGTGGATGGGAAGAAGCACCAGAAACACAGCTTGCGGTAGGGCAGTGATGTGTAGTGCCGTTATGTGGAGTGAGTGTGCAAGGGAAATGGATGGGAGAAAAATCGGAAACATAAATGTACATGTGCCTGTGTTGCTGTTTAGCGTTAGATTTTGCTATATGAAGTTAAATTTGTATTTCCTTCAGTGCATTTTTGTGTCTTCTATATTGTATATTTTGGCTAATGGCAGCTGTAAATGGCAGCTTAAGTGCCCTTTTGAATCCTACCAACACCTGGAGCAGATCCCTGTCTACTGCTTATATGATTCACTAAACCGCAAAGCCAACTTTGTGCACAAGCACTAGGCTGTTTTTTATGAAGCACAGTATAAAGCATCTCAACAGAATTATATACTCTTGGGATTCGTTGCACTGCACTTGGCAAATCTATTTAGCGAAGGCCAATGAAGCTGGAGCTTAGGCAACCATTCAAGTAGCTGTCTACACGTGGTCTAAGAAAAAGTATATTCTAACAGAAGTGAATGTTTGGTGTTTGCATGACTGGCCAGCTAAACAAGAGTTTTGCAAATCAACTTGTATTTCACCTAATAAACATCAATTTAGCCAAACTCTTGGATCCTTTTTGGCTGTGTATTGATTTAATTGTTAAGCAATATACACATTGGTTCAACTTTAGATACTTACCTGTAGGTGTGCTGTATGATGCCACAGCACTTCCTTCAAGGTCTGCGGGTAGACAGTTACCCCTCAAAAAAACTGAACTGCTTGCTGTCTTAGGTATGCCAGGGTCTGTAGTAAACAATGGTGTTTGGAAAATAAATAAGTGTAACTATGGGGGGAAAAAGGTTGACAAACTAAATACAATGGTGACACCACACAAGAATGAAATCACAAAAGTTAAATCCTAATAATATAACAGAACAAAGCATGATAGTATAAAAGAGTGAGATTACAAATGAGTGGCGTCACTCATGTATGTATGAATGCCATCCACAAGAGTGACAGACAACACACAAAACATTCAAATACATCACAAAAAAGTGATATCATATTAGTATGACATCACATGAGAGTGACACAGAAGTGGCAGAATTCACAGTGTGTCCTCATTGAAGAGTATAATCACACCAGATTGACAACACAGAAGTTTGACATTATTAAAGTGTGTCATAACAGTGTGACATCACATACATATGACACAGGCACAATACATAAACAAGAACAGTATACACCCTCTATAATTTTACGCAGTTAAAGCGAAACAATTGCATATTTTCAACAAGTGCTTATATTGAATTATTTTTGTAAAGATAACCACAGCTTCTGCATCTTCTTTGGTGTACTCAACTTCCATAGAGCCATTTTCATCTGGAAGGGAAAGGGTCAACTGCAGACATGACATGCTATATTAATGTCTGTATTAGGTGACAATGTGGGCTGTATTATCCACTTATGCAGAAGTGGTAAGGAGTACAGAAGGGGAGTTAAGACTAGTGTCATGCTGTGCAGTGTGATCTGGTCTGCAAGCAAATGTAACACACAGAATCTGGTTTACTGCTGTGCACTATTTACATTCAGGCAAAGCTGTGTGTATCAGCTTAAAAAGGTATGTGTCTTAAATGTCAATCACTGTTGCTGTGAGCAATATTATTCAGTCATGTGCTGGTTTCACCTAACTCCTCTCGCCAGTCAGTGCCCAGGAGGATGAAAAGAAGCATAGATGGTCATGTGTCCACTCTTTCAGAAAACCTCAGACGTATAATAAAATAGGAAAATACTGCGGTTCATCTTTTACAACTTCAGGGACAGTTTACGCCTTTAGGAAATATCAATCACAGTTTTTCTCCTGCTGCTTGGAAATAGTGCAGCAGTCCTTGCCTGTCTGCCCCTTTATTTTAAAAGGAGAACTATGAGGTGAGTGATTCTCAAGCAACCTTATAGTTCGAGCCGACAATGAAACTGTCACACATCGGCTGAATAGATCGGGAAGTGAGTGAACACATACCGTCGCTCGCTCACTACTCGATCATGTCCCTGCAGAGAGCTGTGACTGTCACTCACGGCTCCCTGCAGCGCTGATCCTCCAGCGCTGACTGGCGGAACGGACGAGGGAGGGGGCGGGTGCAGCTGGTTCTGCCTCCAGATAGGCAGAGCCAGCTATCACTCACGCAGCCGGGTGGATCTAGACAGTAATGTCGGGATCCGTCCCGGCTGCGGCGGTCTCAGTATACCGCGAGCTGTAGCTCGCGATATACTGAGCTTTGGGTCACGGGAGGCCGCTAGTTTATGTCCTCCCGTGACCCTTAGGAGAACTATGGGGAAAAACACTGACCCCATAGTTCTCCTTTAAGGAACAGAAACTTTGATCACAAAGACATAAGTAATAACCAGCTACCCCGGTTATACTGAGACCATCAGTTTAAAAAAAAAACACCTGCCAAACATTAGCTGGGTTATTCACAAAAAGGTGAAGAGTTTGGAGAAGGCAGGAGAAGTGAACAATCTAGGACAACATAGCTGATTTGGAAAAATGCTCCAATTCAGCTCTTTCCGGTTCAGCTCTGTTGTCCTAGATTGTTCACTTCCCCTGTCTTCTCCAAACTCTTCACCCTTTTGTGAATAACCCTCTTAGTGTACACCAACTTGCACACTTATATGAACACACTCGTGCATTCGGGTTTAGATTTACTAATCCATGTGCACATTTGGGCACATGCACTTACTTATTAACCACCTCCGGGCCGGCCGTAGTAATAAAACGGCCGGCCGGAGCTCTCTAGATCTGAGCGGGCGTTGGGGGTTTTATTAGCCCCCGTATGTGATAGCAATAACGTTTAGTGAAAAAAAAAGGGAAAAAAATTAAAGCCCCCCCCCAAAAAAATTTTTAAATTACACATAAAAAAGAATTTTTAAAAATTTGCTGAATACTGAAAAATGGCCTGGCCAGGAAGGGGGTCTAAACACCTGGTCTTGAAGTGGTTAAAGCTTGTCAGATGTAACAGTAGATAGGCCTTACATCAAAATCCAGATCCACTGTACAATAAATGGACCTTATGGTGTTTATTGTTAACACACACTGATAACCTTATCTGGATTAGGTAGATGGATTTTGTTTATGAATGCTACATTTCGCAGTGCTACTCAAACACATGCTTTCTAATACAACGTGCAGGAGAGGCTCATTTGACCTATTTTGCCTGCTATGTAAACAGATCCAAGAAACACAAATCAAAGAAAGCAAAAGAAAAGGAGGGGTGAAGGAGTAAGAGAAAAGGGAAGGGGGAGGTAATGACCCTGGTATACAGTATTTCAGTGTGTATCATTTAATAATGAGAAAGAGTAAAAACAGTGTTAACAACTATACTTTATACTTTAAAATAGAACATAAAATAAATTTCAATATTTACTCACCAACTGAATCAAAAATGAACTGGTCCTGAGTAAGTGCTAAAAATGATGGAACCATTATGGAGAGTATCGTCTTCTGTACCTGCAGTTTTGTCCGTATGCAGAACTATTTAGAAGTCAAGAACCCAAAATTACAACATTTTAGTGATTTGTTTAGAAAGCAACAACAGAAATGTATGCAATTATCTGTACCCTAGAAACAAAAAGGAGACTGCCAAGCAGTTTGATCTTTTGAGCTGGATTAGAGTGTCAGAAGTTGACTATCAAAGTTCTGGGGAAAGGAATGTACTGGCCAGGGTTCCCATATCTTTTCATACAGGACCATTTTGTCAGTTAGTTTAGCCATCGGTTTCTCAAAGACCGTGGTCTGATACAGTCTAGTATTCACTTCAGTGTTTCTAAGAGTATGGGCTTTCAATGATTTCACGATTGTTTGTTTGGTGACTGTGAACAGGTGATTTAGAAACGTAAATGTTTATTTTTCATTATCTATTGATTTGCGTGTACTTTATGGTTTGTTTTTAGTACGAGATCGTTTTGCGAGCAGGATTTTACAGTGAGCCAGATTTGAGTCTTCCTAATATAGCGTACAACCGAGTTCTGGTTCCCATTTTTGTTGATAGGTAGGTGGTGTAGTTGTAAAATGATCTAACATAGAGAATACAGTAAGTAGATAATAGGCTGCGAGAATGTGGGTCATAATTGCACTGTCGTTCAAATGAGGTGAAAGGTTGTTGTGGTAATGGATATGAAACTACAATTTGGAGGTAATATCTGACCAACAGATATCTGAGTATCTCAGCGTTTGGCAACTTATGAAGTCTCCTCAAGTTTTAAAATGTTATGGGTCCATTGGACATGATTAAAATGTACAAATGGGTAAGGCCCTGGGGTGACCAATGTTTAAAGAGACCTGGGGTGGTAAAGCCGGGGGGTTTTGAGGAAGGAGAGAAGAGGAAGATGTGGAGAAAGTAAGCCTCCAGAATATTTCACTCTGTCCTAAACATTGAGGGAATGATTAATGATGAGGTTGAAGAAATGGAAGTTATCCTTAGGAGGCATAGCAAGATGTGTATGGCCAAGGGGTCACAGTCTACAGCTTGTAGAACCACACACAATGGGACTTTAGGGGTGCCGGGTGTTTTGCTAGTGAAGTGATTTGCTATTTGTGCTGCTTGAAATTGTATTACATTATTAATAATAATACCTTAACTAATAAATAATACCTTGGAGGTAGCAAGCAGAATGACCGAGCTGAATGCCGCCCGGCGGCATTCGGCTATTCGCTCACTGCCGTTCAGCCCCTATAGGAATAGGGGCGAACGGCAGCAAGTGAACTGCCCGAGGTTCGGCTCAGCCAATCTAGATGTTGGATCGCCTGAGTTGGAATGGCTTTTTAACTTCAGCTCAGCAGAACATGCAGAGCATGTTCGGCTGGCCGTAGCCAGCCAATGTACAGCTGATTTTAGCCGAAATCAGCCGTACAGGGCCGAAGTGAAAAGCCAAACGGCGCTCGGCTCACTTCAGCTCGGTTGGCTGCCTTTAGCAGCTTGGTGAATAACCCCCTAGAGTTTCAGGACGTATAAGGAGATGGATTCATCTGCACTTAATGAAAATGGCCTCCCTGGGAAGAATAGAAGGGGGGGAAAAAATATGGCATCCAAAGAATAAAAAGCATAAAATTATCTATAAGTATTTGTTTGTAGATTGCCATTAGTAAACATTTCTAAAGGTGTAATTTTTAAAATAAGTTCCTCTTTAACTAACTACTGATATGTGCCCCAGTACATGTTTAAAATACACTACAAATTGACAAGCTGGTGTATGTTTTTATAGAGCACATTTAAGTCTTTCTGCATTTATCAGTGGTAAACCTTTGGCAGGACATTTTGGCTTACTAGCCCCAATGACAGACTGCAAGGAAGAAAAGGTAAAACAAACTTATTTTTTATTTCCTGAGAACGTGCAAACATTAGTCAAGTTGCACAGCATCGAGATTTAAGCAGAGTTTTAAAATAGTGATTACAGCTGGATTCCAGAATAAATCAAATCCTAGACCAGGATAGAGGTGTGTTTAAGCTTTCTGTTAACCGGTTATCATTATAATCTGTCTTCATATACAGTTCCTTCGTTACACACAAGTATGTAGTGGAAAATAAACACCTTTTGTATTTCCTGATGTTACAAAATGCTTCCATTCACGCACAGTCACCTGGTATACCCTTTTGAAATGCAGCATTTCAGAACAAAACAACACAATATATTTTCTTTTCTTCTTTCTTTTGAAGGTTATTAGGTATTTTCAAAATTATCAAAAGACAATGAAACAAAATGAACATCAAAGTCATGGACAGGTAGGGGGAAAAAACAAATAGTTCCTGCTGCATATACTATGAAGTACATGCAAATATTTTTAAATCATCAGTTCTGCCGCAAATCCAAATAAAAACCCTCGAGCAGACCTGGGACAAGGTTTGCTGACACCCAAGTCAAAGATGTCAAAGTCTATCCCTCTCCCAAATGATCTGAGATGTGGAGAACTGATATCAATGCAATCCAGTGCTGAAGTAACCTTCCCAGGATGCAAAGCTTGGGCACATTACATCACTAATGCCCAAGAGGACCAGGAAGTGAAAAAAATTGTAATTGTAAGTAAAATTAAAATATGTTTAATCAGTGTAAGAGGATTTTATATCAGCATGCAAAGCTGTATGCTGATGTGATTTTAAGTGAAAGGGGGTAAAGGTCGGCTTTAAGGAAGCCCTAAAGCATTAGAGATATGGGCCTTTTCACTGCACTGGCCATAGGCTTACGAACTGTTGGTCCATGAAGATCCATACGTGATGCCGAGGAGGTGTTGCAATATGGTTAAATCAGTTTGATTTGGTGATGATGAGCACGATAAATCAAAGTTAAGAAATATTTAGAGGTGCACCGAAATGGAAATTTCAAAACTGAAACGAAACCGAAATAAAAAAAATTGTCAGGCCGAAACCGAAAAAGTTTTTTATTTAAATTTTTTCAAATTGTTTTAATATTTTATTTTTATTTATTTTTTATAAACTTTTAAAAAAATGTATATGTATTTTTATTTATTAATTAATTTTTATTTTTTACTTTACTTTTAGGGGCTTTGGGAAAATATTTGGGGTCTAAACAGACCCCTGATGTTTCCTTTTTAAAACAGAAAAAGAAATTGAGGACACAAAGTCCTCAATCTCTTTTTCTGCAGCCCCAGTTATCAATAAACAGGAATCCTCTATGCTGAGTGTTCCTGTTCAATGATAACATGAGGACATTGTGTGTTTACTATAACCACAGTTATGAATGAACAGGGGGTGATGTAGATCACTCCCATTCATAACTGAGGCTATAGTAAACATACTATGTCCTCAATTATGTACAAACACTCACCGATCATTGATCCCTGAGTGTTTATACCGCCCCCTCAGCTGTCACAGGAGGCTGAGCAAGCGGTGCAGGGAGGAGAGCTCAGCCTCCTGTGGCAGCACGGGCTATCTCCGCCCCCACACCGCTCTGCCGGACTGTGGCAGGAGGCTAAGCAGTGTGGGAGGAGAGACGCCGGCCGCTCACAGTGCTCTCCTCCCGCAGCACTCGGCCGGCTGTCACACTTTCTCTCCTCCCCATTGGGACACAGAGCAGCACCCAGCGTGGAGGACAGAAAGCACTGATGTGCCGTTGTATTGGCACACAAATGGCACTTTCGGCATTTAGCAAAAAGTGAAATTTTCGGCCGATATGTTTTTCGGCGGCCGATATATCGGTGCATCCCTAGTTAGTTTTAACATCATTAAAACCAACAAATTTGTTCTTCCATCTGGGAACCTAGGTCACCTAATAATGACCAACATTTTCTGGCAAATTTTATTTAAGTCAGAGAAAAAAAAATGGAAGGAAGAAGGTGATAAAGGCAATAATAAACAATCAGGGGGATCTATGCCTTGATAAAAAGTTAAATAACAACTACATATTATACGGGAAAGTGTAATCCCAGTGTAATCATCAGAGCTCCACTGTCATTTTGACAGCTTATTTACTCTGCTCTCTGTGTTGCTGTCGGTGTTCCTGAAAGAGAGCGGGGCCAGCTATCACACTGACAGGGACACCTAGCTAATTAAACATTAGGAGAACTGCTCTGTCAATGTAACCTGCAGATCTGCAAGGCTGAGCTGTCAGTCTAACAGCCTGGTTCTGAACACTGCGGCAGATGGCTGGGGCAACACAGTGGTCCCAGTGGGTCACCCCACCACTACGGCGTTGAAGACAGGAGCCTCTCCTGCCTCACCCCAGCCCAAAAAGATTCTCATTAAGGGACAAGAGATTAGATCAGATGAACCGGAAAAAATAATACATCCTAGTTACAAAGCATCAAATATAGCAACCAAATATAAGACCATTTATAAAAAACATGAGAGAACATTAGAGACATGAATAGAGGAATTCTGTCACAGTGGGCCATATAGTTACAACAAACAAACAAAAAGGCAAAAAGATACTTATGAACGATTGTCTAAGTTGACTCACAATAAAAGTCATTTGAATGTATTTAATATTTAATAATTTAATGGCCCATGGATGTGGACTGAATCTATGTATTCTTTTGATTTAATTATTTTTTTATTTGTTTATGAATTTGTTTATATTTAAATGAGAAACGTATTTAATAGATACAGGTTTAATACAAAAATAGAGATTGTGTATCAGCACCTTAAAAGCCCCAGTCCTCTATTTCACGGCTCTACATCTTTAGGGGGTGTTGGGTGCTGCTTTCTTCTATGCACCCAACAAACTCCGTTGTTGCTTTTAAAACATGACAAAAGAAAGTGGGGACAGAAGTTAGGTGTTTCCCATAATGAAATATGAGGATTCATCATTTATCCGAGAAAAACCTATTGTTCCTAATTTCTTTTCTCAAGTTCTATATAAATAGCCCATAAAGTATTGTTTTAGTCATTTCCTAAATGGATTTTGGCTACCGCTATTGTTTCCTGGTTTGTTTATAGAGGACATCAGTGTTTTGCTCTTCTTGATACTTCATTAACTTTTGGTATTAAAAATACTTATGTACCATTGAACAACAAAATACTTATGTACGCCATTGAACAAATAAAACAAAAAAAACTCGCCTATCCTCATACCCACAATAGTAGTGCTTTTCTATTTTTGATTTATTTTGTGCAGTTTAAAGATCAAATCTTATGTTTGTTTGCCAGTGCTATCATTAACAGAAATGGTTAAAGAACACAGATTTGTCATTTATCATTATGTTGCTTTGCTCATTGCACAAATATGTGAAACTGGTCAAAATATTAGAACTATGAAGTAAGAAAACAATAATATACTGTATGTTGCATAATACCACTGAAATGGCGTAAGCACATTCTGAAATATAATCCATACCTTAACTGTTACTGAAGGGACAGCTTCGGACTCCAAAGTAATGTCAACAGCTTGCTGATGAAAATAACCCATTCATAGTAAATTAGTATGAAGTGAGAAAGCTTTGTAAAAATAATACTGTAATAAACAGAAACATTCACGGGGTTGAGAGTGACTTCTACTTGACTAAAAATCTATTGCCATATTGTAAGAGATTTAATAAAGGTATTATGAACTGGTGGGTTGTTGTTTTTGTGTTTTTTTTCATTTAGTGAATACCTTAATGGCTTATATCGCCTAGAAATACAGTTTTCACTGGGAGCTGCTATGACAATAATCCATGCTAGCACTGTGGTCAAAATCACAAATGACATAAAGGATGCAATCTGTAAATAGCTATAAATACATATCCCCACTGTAACATTTTCATTACCTGTTGATCCTGCCAGTAAATCTGTTCCTGTTACAGGTCACGTTATTCAGCAAATGTTTCCACTGCAAGGGCTGGGACATACCATTTAACACTGACAATATGTTGTTTACAACAATCAACTTTTATTTATATGGCCTAAACCTTTTTCTTTTCAAAAGGTTTGTTTGTTGCTTACTTAAAGACCATTTAAAACTACATGTTCATGTAACACTACCCCCTCCACAGGGTGACAACCCTTCTGCTCCGTTTTAATGCAGGATGAATAATGTTGTCACCCAGTTACAAAAAGCACTAAAAAAAGCCACTACTGGCAGGATTAACAGGCAATAAAACTTTGTTACGGGGGACCTCAGTAAAACAAAAACGTCCATTGATAGAATGCATTGTAAATGGCATTTTTTTATTTTGCCCATAGTTACACTTTAAAATTCAAACAAGAGGCCTGCCAGCCAGGTTTGAACTGCAAAAACTGCAACAAATGCCCCAAATCATCAAACTTAAAGGTTGACAAATAGGTGGTACATTTTCTGTGAAAACCCTGAGTACATGGAACGTGCTGTCATAAAGGGCAGTAGACATACATGCTTACACTAGAGCTTTGTAAAGTACAGATCCTTGGGTTGTTGGAGCATTTCCATTCACACTCCTTTTCATTATTACGAACATTACCAGTGTATAGGATAATGTGCAGGGGTGTGGAAATTTTTGAAAAAACTACTTGTCCAAGGGCTAAAGCAGGGGTCAAATCTACTTGTCCCTCATGACAATCTACTTGTCCCAATACAAAAAAAAAGTTTTAAAAGTTTAAAACTAGGGAGGCACCAATACCAGTTTTTGGGTATCCAATATTTTCCTTTCAGTACTCACTGAGTATCGGTGCTTCCGTTGGCATGAAGCACCGGGTAGCGGGTAATGAGATGCTACCCGGCTTCCTGACTGCCAGGGAAGCCGACTCCATGTTGTTTGGACGGCTTGATTGTGAAAGGCTGGGAAGCCGGTTTCCCGGCCAATCATCATCGAGCCAGCCTGCTAGCCAATCAGGAAACCTGGCGGAGAGTAATGACCTGATTGGCCGGGAAGATGGCTCGATGCTGATTGGCGGCCAATCAGCAAGGAGCTGGCTTCCCGGCCAATCACCTGACCACGCTGACCAATGAGTGCTTGCAATTTGCAAGCACAATTCAAAATGCATAGGGCAGGAATGCGCTGGACAGTACGAGGTAAGGACACCTGTACTGGCAGAGGGTAAGGACTGTTTGCAGAAAGTTAAGTATAGCTGGCAGGTGGGGGGGTAGAAGAGACCGGGCCAGATATGATCGGGTAATTCCATTTTCCCGTATTACCTGGGAAAGTGAACTTACCCTTTAATGCACATTGTGTGTGTGAGAGAGTTCTGCTGCCCTGGTACCACAATATGGCACACAGTGAAATGGCAGCAGGACTCAACACACACACACAATTTCCTATGCGTGTGTTTATTTGTATGCAGATGGCAGGGGCAGCAGAGTTGGTTTTAATTTTTTTTTTTTTTTACTTTGTCACTTATTTTTTTTTACTTTTTATATATTTTATTATTTTACTTTTTTATAACTTTTGAAAAAAAAATTTGTCATTCTTTATTATTTTTTCATTTTATTCCTATCACATATGGTGTTAAAATGCTCTATGTGATAGTTTGGAGGTGACAGGTTCTCTTTATGGAACCTGCCCTCCAACACAGAACTGATGTTCTGTGTAGTTCCTGACAGCCAAGACAGGTGGCGCTGTGATTACAGCGCCATGGTCTCAGTGATAGCACAGAGCAGACGAAGAAAGGAACTTCTTCGTCTGCTCTGCGGGCTCTATGGTGAGCTCCCGTGCCGTGGTGACAGGTCCACCAGAGGAGCGGGGGACCCCCGAAAACCACGGCGCGGGGGGCGGACAGGATCGCCGATTCTCGCTTCATACAAGTGATCTGATTAGATCACTTGTATGAAAACGAGCGGCGGCTCCACAATATACATTTAGCTCTGCTTGTTCGGAGCAGGGCTGAATGTATTAAAAAACTACTCGCCCGGCGCCCGAAACTGCCTGCCCTGGGCGTCGGGCGATAGGAATTCCACACCCCTGATGTGATATGATTGCTTTGATATCATGTTATCGTGCATTCATTTATCTTCAGTTGGGACGATGTAAAAGTGCAGAAATAACTAAAGCCTTGCTGTGCTACAAGAACTTTAACATCTTAATGCATTTGAAATAGATTTCTAGCAATATCCCCTCAATTAAGTCTATTCAATTTCTTCTCCTTCTCAAGGACAGAACAAAATGCACCATTTTAATAACTTAAAGTGTATTACCACTTTCACAGCCAAATTGGGATAACGCCTATTTTATATGTGTTACATCTTCTCATTTACATATCATAAGCTAAGCAAATATTTTAAAAAATGCTTCTTGCAGTTTAAATTGCTTTGACTTGGGTTAGGGTTCCTTGCCTCATTAAGGGTTAAATGTTCTACTTGCTTATCCTTCTTTGTTGTTTGGAGGGCTTGTGAGAGGTGAGAGGTTTTGTAGTAGATTTGAACACTGTCTGTCTGCAAGGGTTTCTTACCCTTCCTTGTCCACTTGAGCTACAGGTTTAGCTTCTGTGCATTGTTTCTGACACTGACTGTTGCTCCTAGGTGCCCTCTTATGACCAAACCCATAGACTTAATTCTGCAACTACTGCCAAACTCCTGGAAACGTCCTGTCTCACAGTGATGATGTGACTCCAGTTCACTATATAATCATCAGTCTTTTCACTTGGCTTCTGCCATTGCATTTGTTCAGACCTACCAAGTGCTCTTTGCTTGTTGCTGTGCTCCCTGTTTACAGATCTACTAGTTCCAGACTCCGGCTATTGTACTCGATCACCCTTCTCTCTGTGTTCCCAGACATGGCTCGGCTAACTACCCGCTTTGGCTGCTGACCTCTTAGATTAGCCTATTTTATTTTGCTTATTGTCGCTTTCAATAAAGTCCTTTATTTTTTAACCAGCACTTTTAGTTTCTGGCTGGTTTCTTGGTTCCCTGATACTGTCCTAATAGAGGGTTAAAATGATTAAAAGCCTTGCTTTTGCATTGTATGTTAATGAAGGTAATGAGAGAAACACTATCCTTACATTTCAGTCCTAAGTCTTTCTATAAGGACAGATCATATATGTATTTTATTTTTTTTTTAGGCTGTGTGAATGGGAACACAGAGCAAACACATAGAGGGGATTTTTCAAATTTGGCTGCATAAGTGGAAATACACTTTAAGACAAGCCTTTAAATCATGGTGCTTGCTTTATGAGATAATTAAGCCTCCCTGCATTCTGGGGCGGAAGGGAGCATGGTGATGCCATTCATGTCAATAGCACCGCAGCCACGCCTCCCGTCCGCAGTGCATGCACTATTGTTTGCGATTGCACCGTTGGCATTGTTGTGCCTGGTGTGGGCAGGAGGCGTGGCTGCGGTTTATTGACTTGAATGGCACCACCACGCCCCCTCCCACCCCAGAATGCAGAGAGGCTTAATTATGCGATCCAGTGCATTCCAGCCACTAACCCTCCTGGAACACACTGGTGGTGGTGTTAACAAGCCATTAATCTCCACCTGGCTCATAGAAGAATAAAAAATATGAATATGCAATATTTAATTAACAGCCCCAAACACAAATATGTACAAAAACTTTATACATTACATTTTAAGCTTTTAATTTTCTGTTAGTTAAGGTTGGTTCAAACAACTCTCAAAATGACACACTGATCACTGCCAATAAAATCACAATAAATAAGCACAAATCCAAACATATTTGTATTTAAAGAAGGAAATGTGAAATGTAACCTTTTCAGTGGGTCTACCCCTGCACTGCAAGGATTAACTGCTCGTTTTGGTCTAGGAGATAAAATAAAGAAGATATACTCCCCTGATCCTCGATCCCGCTTGGCTGCTACACCGGTCCATGCAGTCTCTTCTCCCCTGGGCTCTGGCAGTCTAAGAACTTGCGACATCATCAAGTCTAATGCAGGTGCATTAGACGTGAGGATGCTGAGGAACATTTCACCGCCAAAGTGGAGGGGGAGAGAGGGGAGCGCTCACTGCTGCAGAACTGAGGATCGGTGAATATATCTTATTTTAGCCCATAGACCAAAACGAGCAGTTAACCCTTGCAAGGGTTAATTTTTACATTTCCTGGAGTTCTTCATTAAAGGTGATTTAAGTCAAAATATATGCTGAAAAAAGCAGAGTATAACAAATAAAAATGTATAACAAATGAAATGTACTTCCTTATTTTACTAAAGGCCTGTTGATGCAGTAATCGCCTTCCATCTGCCTACATTTATTTGTAGCACCTCGTTGGCTGCTACATGTGAGTCAGGTATGCCTTTTGTTGTATTATAAATTTACTTATATGTAGGGATGCACCGATACCAAGTACAGTACTTCGTACAAGTACAAGTACCGATACTTTTCGAGCTCCAGGACTAGACTAGAGAAAAATTCAAAAGTTAGGAGGCAGCTGTCATTTGTAAGGAGCACACGGAGTTCCTGTGATTTGTATATCTCTGTTTTAATGTATGATTTTGTTTTTATGAAAAAAAAGATGCACCGATACCAGTTTTGCGAGTACAAGTACTGATACATTTTTGTTTATTTTCATGTGACAGTTTTTCTAAAACAATACAGAGTAATGATTTCAGGACAGTGGTGGAACACCAGAGCCAGGTCCCAGCTGCAAAAGCTGCAACCCTGGTAGTTCTCATGAAAATGCCAAGTATCGGCATTGGTACTCGAAAATGTATCGGTGCATCCCTACTTATAGGTTATATTGCCATATTCAAACCCTCTGCAGCTGTTAGCGGCTGTGGATTGCAAGCTTACTGCCGCTGTCATAATCTTGTGACGAGAGATGTGGTTTTGGCGGGGTTACAGCTAGCATCACAGCGCTATGTCTGGAGGCACATAGGGCCCACATGTTGCATTATAGTTCAAGTACCAAGCAATCTGCAATGTGGGGACAGAGGCTGAGCATATTCAAAGGGCATGAAAAGTATGTGTCACTGCAAGCAGGGAAGTACAGTATATCCAACACTGTGGATAAAGATTTGTCTAGCAATTGCTGAGCTTTATCTTTGAAACTTCTGAGCTGGTTAACATGGAAATTAAGTGCATCATTGCATATATAATTGTTATTTTTGGCCATAGGTAAAATTTAATACTTACAGATACAACATCAAGGGCAGGAGACACAGAAGCTGATAAAATCAAGTCATCTTCTTTTTCAGCCTTTGGCAAAATATCTACTAACAGAAAATTATTCAACAGATTATTATAATACATTAACATAGAAATTGTTATACATTATGACAAAATACTGAGAATAAAACGATATAGCTTTAGTTAGTCAAGAAGACAAAATATCTGCATAAGTGGAAAATTTTAAAATAATTAAAGCCAGGAGGAGAAAATAACTGCATATTTTAAAATGAAACAGGGAAATAAAATCTTAACCCTTGCAGTGGAGCTACCCCCACACTGCAAGAGTTAAATGCTCGTTTTTTCTAGGAATCTAAAATAACAGAGTTATACGCACCCAAACCACAATCCTGACTGGCTCCTAGACTGGTCTCTTCAGCAGGTCTCCTCCACTGGTCCAGCGATGGAATATACTTCTGCTTCCTCACGTAATATACACTGTGAAGTACATGATGACTCCCTGGATCTTAGGCCACTGGAGCAGAGGGCGTGCGAGGCTGAAGGGACCGGTGTAACAGCCAGCCAGGATCGTGGTCCAGGTAATTATAGCTCTGTTATTTTAGCTCCCTAGACAAAACAAGCACTGCAAGGGTTAAGATTGTATGTGCTTGGAGTTCTTCTGAACTAAGCCGATTCTAAATACAGATTGTATTGTATCATTTTTTAAACCTAAAATTAAAAAAAATGTCAGGCTGAAACCGAAAATATTTTCTTTCTAACTTTTTGAAAATATTTTTTTTTATTTTTTTATAAACGTTTACATTTTTTATATTTTGTTTTTGATTTTTCAAAAGACTTTTTTTTTAACTTTACTTTTGGGGGCTTTGGTGAAATATCAGGGGTCTAAACAGGCCCATGAATTTTCCCTTTTAAAATAGGAAAAGAGATTGAGGTCACAGAGTCCATAATCTCTTTTTCTGCAGCCCCTGTTATAAATGAAGAGGAAGCCTTTATACTGAGTGTTCCTGTTCATTCATAAATTGTGGATGTCGTATGAGTTACTATGTACACAATTATGAATGAACAGGAAGTGATGTAGATCACTTCCTATTCATTCATAGCTTGTACATAGTAACTCATACTATGTCCAGTTACTTACAAACAGTCAGAGATCACCTGATCGCTGACTGCTTATACGGCTCTCCATCCTGACTCGCTGTCACAACTGGGCCAGCAGTGCAGTAGGAGAACTCAGTCTATTTTGACAGCTGACTCCTCTCCTTCACTGCCAGCTCGGGCTACTGTGACAGCGCAAGGCTGTCTCCGCTCCCACACCGCTCCATCCTGATCAGTCAGAGGAGGCTGGGGGGGGGGGGGAGGGGAGAGAGGGACAGGTCCTTGGAGGGGGGGGGGGGGTGCGGGAGGAGAGCCCGGCTTCCTGTGACATTGTGGCTCACATCGCTCTCCTCCCCCGCACCACTCTGTCTCCACTGACAATTTCTCTCCTCCCTGCGGAACGGTGCGCTATGTCAGAGGACATAGAGCCGCGCCCAGCGGGGAGGAGAGGAGAGAAACTATGGATGCACCACGATTTCGGACAAAAGATGGTACTTTCAGCATTTTGCCAACAGTGCCATTTTTGGCTAATATGTTTTGGCGGCTGAAATTTCTGTGCATCCCTAGTTTTTATGATAATGTGTTTGAAGTTTATGCATAATATTGCATTTTCTAGCCTGGCAACTTATTTTGCTAAAATAAATACACAAAGCAACTAGATTTTAACTGTAAAATTAAACATTTTTTATTATTTGTGCTTAAAAAAAATGTAAATCCTACAAATTTGGAATATGTTTCATAAATGAAGACTGACTACTGCTGGGCTGTTTACACTAGGAACACCAAGCTACAGATGGGTTGTTTTACACTAGGAACACCAAGCTACAGATGGGTTGTTTTACACTAGGAACACCAAGCTATAGATGGGTTGTGTTAAACTAGGAACACCAAGCTACAGATGGGTTGTTTTATACTAGGAACACCAAGCTACAGATGGGTTGTTATATACTAGGAACAACAAGCTACAGATGGTTGTTTTATACTAGGAACACCAAGCTACAGATGGGTGCTTTATACTAGGAACAACCAAGCTACAGATGGGTTGTTTTATACTAGGAACACCAAGCTACAGATGGGTTGTT
>NW_017306309.1:1845593-1882263 GCF_000935625.1 Nanorana parkeri | reverse complement strand
GGTTGTTTTATACTAGGAACACCAAGCTACAGATGGGTTGTTTTATACTAGGAACACCAAGCTACAGATGGGTTGTTTTATACTAGGAACACCAAGCTACAGATGGGTTGTTATATACTAGGAACATCAAGCTACAGACGGTTGTTTTATACTAGGAACACCAAGCTACAGATGGTTGCTTTATACTAGGAACACCAAGCTACGGATGGGTTGTTTTATACTAGGAACACCAAGCTACAGATGGGTTGTTTTATATTAGGAACACCAAGCTACAGATGGGTTGTTTTATACTAGGAACACCAAGCTACAGATGGGTTGTTATATACTAGGAACATCAAGCTACAGATGGTTGTTTTATACTAGGAACACCAAGCTACAGATGGTTGCTTTATACTAGGAACACCAAGCTACAGATGGGTTGTTTTATACTAGGAACACCAAGCTACAGATGGTTGTTTTATAGTAGGAACACCAAGCTTCAGATGGGTTGTTTTACACTAGGGACACCAAGCTACAGATGGGTTGTTTTACACTAGGAACACCAAGCTACAGATGGGTTGTTTTATACTAGGAACACCAAGCTACAGATGGTTGTTTTACACTAGGAATACCAAGCTACTGATGGGTCCTATTTCATTGGATGCTTGCCACTAAAATGTGTCAGTCATGGAACTTGTAAAGGTGCCATATTGGCACGATGCCATACCATATGCACTGTAGCCAGACATGTAAACCAGAATATATATATAAAGTCATCAGGTTACCTTGGCATATAGAAGTAATATGGCAAATTTACCGAATTAAAGAAGAAAAACAGATGTCAGCATTCCCATATTTTTAAAAGAACTAGAGCAAAAATAAAACAATGTTTTCCAAATGATGATTCCTTCCAACTAAATATGTATACCTAAACTATAGTTAGCAGTGTGGAGTAAGAACCTTAACTCAAGTGGGACTAAGGTAGGTGAGCCAAGGATATAAAGTGGAAGTTTTCACCTTACACATTGCTCTCACCAACATCTTAAAGATCCCTAAGCTCTCCATTACTATCAGCTTAGTCATCCATCCTTGTTGTGGATACAGATCTACCAGGAAAGGAAGAAATACCTCTTGAGAGGCAGAGACATGGGAGACAAAGTAATGCCCATGAATGTCACACAGGATATTAACGACTTTGTAATAAATAATGTGCATCATTATTAGCAGCAAAAACATCAGATTCAAGATCGAATCCTACTGAATATACAACCTCAATTCCAAACAAGTTGACACACTGTGCAAAATCTACATACAAACAGAATGCAATGATCTGCAAACTCATAAACCCATATTTTATTCACAATAGAAAATAGCAAAGACACAATAGAAAAGTACCACTTACTTCATAAGCTTTTTGTTACCCTGTCCCAACGTTTTTGAGACGTGTTGCTGCCATCAATTTAAAAAATGACCTTAGTTTTTTTCTTAAAATTGCAAATTTTTGCTTGTGGGGAGACTGCTCCGTCTTATCTCTAATTGTTTTTTCTTTTTTTTTCATTTCTATTGTTATTTGAACATTTCTTCAATAAAAACTTTGAAAGAAAATGGTAAATTTTCTCAGTTTAAACATTTTCTATTTTCTATTGTGAATACAATATGGGTTCATGAGATTTGCAAATCATTGTATTCTGTTTTTATGAAGATTTTACACAGCGTCCTAACTTTGTTTGGAATTGGGCTTGTACCGATACTGACATATACTGAAAAAACATAGAAGAGACCTGAGTTAAAGCCTCTTTTCAGCACCCCAAGCATCACTATGAAAAAGGAAACTTCTGATGACATCACCACTTTGACTTGACTGAATTCCCAGGTAAATGGAGAAAAATAGAATTTATGTAGCTCCTACTCTGACCGTTATTTACAACAATCAGAAGACAAGAAATTGTAAATAACATTTCTCGTCACTGAGTGGAACCTTGTCAGCTTTACAGCCAAACACTTCTTCTAAAAACCAAGCATAATAAATGCTGATTCCCCAAGGATTCTGCTGCTGAACGTAGTCTAACTAACTAGGAAAATACCAGAAGTTAAACATAAATCTCTAGCCATTGTGGCAGACATATTTTCATTTCAGAAATATTTAAAAGGGAATTAACTAAAATCTAAGCAAAATGCCTCAACAAAATGTGAGTGTCACATAAATCGGAGCCTCTGGGAAAGATCGGTGTTAATTACATTCCCTCAACATAAAAAACACTTACAGAACAACAAGAGCCAACTTGATTCATACTATAGACTGTAGAGATTAAACTGTGTTGAGCCTTCTCTAAAAGAAAGACTGTGCTTTGAAAAACAAAATTTAAATTTTAAAAAATGCATTAGTTCTCCTAAGGGTAACGGGAGGACAAAAACTAGCGTTATGCAGTAAAAGGTTTTAAAGCGTCGCCTGTGGCCATTTTTGGGTATGGTAGGTTTTTTTTGCGATTTCGCAGGCGTGCATAATTTTAAGGCTTGGCGTGTTTGGTGCCTATTTACCCGACGTTACCCCGTCTTTTATATTTTACCAAAACTTGGGGTAATAATAAATGTTTCATAACATAATGTAGAGAAAAGTTTATTTTTCAAAATGTTCAGTAGTTTTTTTCGTTATAGTAAATAAAAAATCCCAGTGGTGATTAAATACCACCAAAAGAAAGCTCTATCTGTCCCCAAAAAATGGCATAAAATGTATTTCAGTACAGCGTTGCATGACGGAATAAACGTCAGTCAAAGTATTGCAGTGCAGAATACTGAAAAATGGCCCTTCATCAATATACCTCTTATAGCACAGCTTTAGGCTCCCATTGTGTCATCATGATGGGGCTGAAATGTTAATGTTGGTGCCTTATTTAATAATGTTTACTGTCTGACTGGAGAACCTTTTAAAGACAACATCAGAGCAAGGTTGCTGTTTCTCTCCAAAAAAAAGGGAAATTGGAGTGGCTGAAGCCCAGCTACTATTCATCACTCCCATTTCCTGAAAAATATGACACACTAAGCTATATTAATTGTTTCAGCAGTCTCTCCAGAAAGTCACACAGGGCTACACTTTCCTACACATAGAATGCCAATGTGTTATTAAGAGAATATCTAATACCATGAGTAACTAAGATAAAAGACCAGCTTCAACTGTGCCAGCAAGTCGAATTCTGTTTCCATATTGGTAACCAACTGTCCTACTGAAGGAGAACATTCTACACCACGCTTTATATATAGAAATCTCTGAACCCTTCCCTCTTGATATTAGGAGCCTATTCCTATATAATATTTAGAACTACCAGACTTACAATTATAAACATACAGGACTAATACATTAAGTCACTTCCTGTGACAATTATACACCAGGCTTCCAACTAGCCCCCACTTTACTTGCACCAGAACAATAGCAAACAAGAGATAGAAAGAAAATGGGCTGTCCCTTTCCGCGCCAGGCACTGGAGGCCCACGTGGTCGTGCTACCTAAACCAGGCAAGGACCCGACACACTGCAACAGCTACCGCCTCATTTCATTAATCAATGTAGATGTCAAGATTTACGCCAAACTTTTGGCCACGAGGTTGGCTACCCTTATCCCGGGCCTGATCCACAAGGAGCAGGTCGGATTTGTACCTGCCCGTAGCGCCAAAGATAGCATTAGGAGGACGGTCACTTTAATACACTGTGCTCGATCACGACATATCCCCTTCTGCCTATTCTCGGTTGATGCTGAAAAAGCTTTTGAGCGTGTCAGCTGGCCCTTTTTACGAGCCTCCTTACTAGAGGCGGGTTTTCCCCCCCCGGTTTTGTGGGTAAAATAATGGCATTATATAAATCGGCCACACGCCAGAGTACGGGTGAACGGGACACTTTCAGCCCCGTTCCAAATCGATAACGGCACTAGACAGGGATGCCCCCTCTCCCTTTTGCTCTATATCCTGGTCATGGAACGCTTGGCTAATGCCATTAGACTTAATCCCTCAGTGCAAGGCCTCCACATAGGCAAACAGGTCCATAAACTGGGGCTATATGCAGATGACCTACTGCTCTACCTCTCCAACCCCCTGGTGGCTCTCCCTTCGGTGCTGCAGGAATTTAAATTGTTCGGGGTCCTCTCCAACTACCAAGTGAATCTCCAGAAATGCAAGCTCTTAGACGTGTCGCTCACCCCCCACAGAAAGGGATGATCTTCGCGGGTCGTTTCCTTTCGCCTTGCGCTCAGATTATATTACATGCCTAGGGGTTCGAGTGCCGTCCAACCTCTCTGATCTTTACACACTCAACTTTGCCCCCCTGCTGCAATCCCTGGAGGATACTCTTGCCTCTTGGATGAACCTGCATCACACCTGGTTCGGCAGAATTGCCTTGTACAAGATGCACTTGCTGCCCCGCTGCTTGTACCTGTTCCAAACCCTCCCGATACTCCTTCCGGCTCTTTTCTTTAAACGTATTCGCTCCCTAGTTCTACGTTACATCTAGCGGAACAAGAGGCCTAGATTTCGGTATGCCCTTTTCCTCAGCCAAAAGGAGCATGGTGGGGCCGCGCTCCCAGACTTAGAGACCAACTATAGAGCCACTCATCTATCCCATCTAGTGGCTTGGTTTGACTCCCTTGACCCTCCCCTCTGGGTCACCCTCGAGCGGGACCTTTCCCCAGTCCCCCTAACTAACCTTCCATGGCTGCCTGCTGACCTGCAACCTCGCCAATCGGATCTTCCTTTCTTCGTGCCTTTGGTGTTACGGGCATGGACCACCACGATGGCTAGATATGACCTCTCTACACCTCAGGGCCCTATGACCCCCATCTTGGCCAACCCAGGCTTTCCTGTGGGTTGTGATGTCCCCACCTTTTTGTGCTGGAAAGCCGGAGACCCCTCCTATGTGTTCCACAGCCTGCATGGAACATGACACAAAGTCGCTGACTGTGTTGTTCGACCCAGACCCATGAGCATCCTGGTTAGCCTATTTCCAGTTCCGCCACTTTGTGAAGCTTTTGTCCTCTCAGGGCAATCCTTATAGGCCGCTCACCTCCTTTGAGGGACTTTGTGCTGCGGCCTTGCCCCTCCCACATCCTGTTTCCACGCTGTACCACTTCCTGATCTCCGCGACAAGTGGGGATTCGCTTTATTACTTTGCGGCGTGGGAACGGGAACTGGGGATCGTCCTCTCAGAAGATGATCTGACGCAAAAGTCTGTGCTTTACGCATAAACTCAGTATGTCCTCCTATGCACAGGAACGGAATTTCAAATGTTGACCAGGTGGTACAGATCACCGGTCAGGATGCATCAAATTAGCTCACTAAACCCGGACACCTGTTGGAGATGTCAGGCTGAGATAGGTACACTGACACACATCTGGTGGGGCTGCCCCATGCTTCTGCCCTTTTGGCGAACCGTCTCACATGTTTACTCACAAGTGGTCTCTAACAAAGTCCTCATCACACCTAAAATGGCGCTGCTATCCATCTTTCCGAGTTCCTTCTCTAAAGTGAAGAAATCCCTACTTAGATTCTTTGTCATTGCTGCCCGCACTTCGATTCCCCGTTATTGGAACTCCTCAGTCGTGCCCTCAGTGTCGGAGTGGACAGTGGAGATATGCAGGCTGATGAGATCTGAGGAGCTTATCGCAGAACGAGCAGATCGATCTGATACCTTTATGGCCAGATGGAGGCCCTGGATAATGTTTATGGCCTCTGAGGGGTACCGATCTCTACGGTGAGTGAGTTTCCCTGTGCCTCTGTCACTATTGGGTCTGCAGTAGTGTGCCTGCAGGGGATCCGGTGGTTACCCTTCCACGGAACAGACAGGAGTATGGTCATTCCCTTCCCCCCCTTCTTCTTTTCTTCCTTTCCCTTCCCCCCATCTCCCTATCTCTCTTTTACGTTCTGCCTTTCCTACCTCCTCTCCACCATTTCCCTTTTCCACCTTCTTTCTTGTCTGATGTCATGTGTTGTTCGTGGCTCCTTGGGCCCTCCACGCTTGTGGGTACCTAGCCCCCAGATTTCTGTTCAATACGTATCACACGATCCTATGCAGGGGCATGCACCCTTTTATACTTCGTTCCCTGTTCTGCTGAATGTTAATTGCCCAAGGAATGTGAGATAGATGCTTTATCTCGTGTTGTTTGGTTCTATGTTTTATGTACCTATGTATCCTACAAGGATGTTTATGTGCAAAATCTTTCAATAAAAACAATTTCTGTAAAAAAAGAAAGAAAATGGGCATAATTGTAAAATGGGAACTACAACTTACATTATGTTGCATTTTGACAAAGTTTTACCTTGTGTTTTGGAAGCTTCCCTAATTATTTTCTGGAGTTCTTTCATTTCCACGTCCAGCTCTTCGTAGTTAATGTCACGAGATTCCACCTTAGGAGCTTGGAAGAGTGAGGGGTCAGTACCCAAGTAGGAGCACTGTAACTGACCGCTGTCACTCAGGGTCACTATTATCCCTTTCATGTCCCTGCAAGAAAAATTCACATTGTACTATACTATGGCAAATAAAATAATATAATAATATAACCATGAAAAAAACCATAAAGCAGCTAAATATTTCCAGTCTTAAAGGCAAAAATATCCATAATAATAATTTCCCTTTGAAGTAAATGGGTAAAAAGTTCCCTATTTTCAAACCTAATTAATATTGTTTCTTGTGGTCACAAGACAAAGGCTGCTCAGTTTCTCATTTCTACTTAAGCATATAGTGAAGTGAAGTTTGGTAAGCATATAGTGAAGTGAAGTTTGGTTAGCACTTCTGCAATACAGCACTGGGGTCCTCAATTTAATCTCTGCTATGAAACTATCAGCATGGAGATTGCATGTTCTCCCTGTGTGGGTTTACTCCAGGTAGCCTGCTTTCCTCCCACACTTCAAAGCAATGCGAGTAGGGTAAATGCCCCTTGATTAAACTGGCCCTAGTATGCGTGTGGCATGTGCATGCATCTGACCTGAGACTGTAAGCTCCTTGAGGAAAGGGACTGATGTTAATAAATAATGTAATTGCTGCATAAAATGTTGGGGCTATAAAAAATACCTGTAATAAATAAATACCTGTAGTAAATAATAAATAAATAAATATATGAATGAATGTATACTAATCCGCAAGAAGAATGCCAAATGTGTTTACCTGACAAAGGTACATCACTGGTAAAGGCAAGCCTCAGTCCCAACTACTGGCATAAGAACTAACAAAGCAAGATCTTTTAGAAACTTTTACATCATCAGGTATGGCTGAATGAAATGTTGTGCATTCTTCTCAAAAGACAAGCCACACTTCCATGGATCTTCATGAATCAAAACGACTTTTATTCATTTAAACAACATACTGTAAAACAATGTCCCATGTATATAATACCTTTCACGCATTTTACCAATCTGGCTTAGTCAACTGACTGAAATTTTGCTTGCATCTGGTGGAATTAACGACGCTGAGGGGGGAATTTATCAAAACTGGAGCAGACAAAAATCTGGAGCAGATTTGCACTGCAACCAATCAGCTTCTCTCTCATTTTCAAATCTTACCTGAGCAAAATGAAGAGAGATGCTGATTGGTTGCCATGGGCAACTGCTCCAGATTCTGTCTGCTCCAGTGTTGTTCAATTCCACCCTGAGTGTTCAGTGTCTTCTTCTCTTTACTATTGACCATTTCCAGAAATCATGCAAGAGGCAATTAAAGTGACTCTGTCATGAGAGAGTTATGGGGGCTGCCATTGCAGGCCTCCTTTTAGAAATGCTAGATGCCTGGCTGTGTCTGATTTCAGTATGTTTTAGTCACAAATCTGGAATAAGCATGCAATAAATGAGTGTCAGAAAAATATTAGAATTACTTATCTCTATACTTGTTCTGGATAAGTGACTCAGGGAGCATTGGAGGCAAAGCATTAACCAGGGCACTAAAATTCTCAGCCGCAATTAATCTCTCACGACAAAGTACCTTTAAGATTGATGTACTCTCTGCTGTTTACATATACAATTGTGTCAAGGCTTGCGTTAACAGATAATTAGGAGAAAACAACTACGCCCTTCTACATTCCCTAGTCAGTGAAAGCAATACAGTCTTTGTAGCTCCACAAACTGAAAGTTAGAAATGCCAATTGGTGCTCTACGCAGTATTAATCCATAATAAATATTTATTTTTAAATTGCCTTAGAAAAACAGTATAATAAAATAGCTTCCTTAGTGGAATAGCTTCAATTTCAATACTACAGTCACACTGAGCTATTAGTGAAAAAAAGAAAAAAAAATAGAAGTCTTGTGTATTGGATGACTTGAAAGGGAATAATTCTGCCGTTGTAATTCTATTTCTGCTACAAAGTACGAACCATTCCTGCTCTATTTAATGAAAGGAAACGCAGTGTACCAAGCCTAATGAGCACCATATTACTGCCACACTTCCTATTCAATTTAATTTACTAAAAATACATTTCCATTCCAAAAACTGTGGAAAATAGAGTTTTTCCAAACTTCTATCTTATCTTATACAGCTTAATTTACAGTGCGCCCAAAACGTACTACAGCGTTTCTGCAAAATGTATTACCATATCTGGCACTCAAGAAATGACACCTGCAATTGCAATCACCTTTCCTCAAGATTTTTTACAAGGAATAATTCCGCTGTCTAAAGCACCACAGTCCCAAAGTGCCATATTTTTATAAGCCACTTCAGGTAACAAATCCACAGTATTTTTTAAAAGACCATAAGCAGTACTTGTATATTCTACATTTCTCATGACATAAATGGGGCTCTAAAGTTTAAAAACAATCCCAGCTACATCTGATCGGCGCAGTTTAATTGTAAGCAACAAGAGAACCCCTGTCTCCCTGGTGTTTATACTGATTTACGAAGTCAAGTTCGTACAGTCATACCTAATAGTGCTATAGCCACTGTGTCTGAAAGGAAGAAACATAATGCCAGATTTTATCTTTAGGAGGCAATACATGTAAATTGTGAAAGTGTGGCTCCAGCTAGGAATAGAGGAATCATTGCAGGAGAGGACCTGCTCATGTTCCCATATAAAGTAGTGAAAAGCAGGAAACAACTGCTAGTCACCCCTCCTCTACACCAAAACTGTTAATATACCAGTTACCAACTATAAAATTAAGTAAACTTGTTCACTCCAAATTATTTCCTGTAGGACTATCTCAATACATATGGACTTTAAAGTGTATTTTCACCTTTGCAGTCAAATTTGAGAAAACCTCTCTATACGTTTGTAATGCGCAATTATTCACAAAGCATACAGAAAAAAATTATTTAAAACATTTTTCTTATCTTTTAGATGTTTTGTTGTAGCAGGCAACATGGCCGATTTCAGGTTTTCCTTAGCACTTTCACAGTGATCTGTGAAAGACGGAGGACTGATATTTGAGGATTGTGTTTCCCTCATAAACTTCATTAACATACAATGGAGAAGCCACTCACCCCCTCACAACCCTTCCTAACATTACAAATGAAGTAGAAGCAAGCAGAAATGTTAACCCTTAAGAAGCTTAGAAACCCCCACCCAAGTAAAAGGAATTTAAACTGCAAGAAGCATTTATTTTTATTTTTTTTAGCTTATGTGAATGGGAACACGTAACAAATATAAAATAGGTGTTATCCCAATTTGGCTACAAAAGTGGAAATACACTTTGAGCCCATGACAATTATTTAGTAAAATATTAATCATTTTAAATATTACTATATGATATCATTATTATATTATATATTAATTATTAAATATTATAGTATATAATATATTAATTATTAAATATTAATTATGTTTTTAGACTTTTTTCAAAATGATTCTTTTTAATCTTTTAGCCTCATCACTACAACCCTAATAATCTTTATTATAATGGAATCTGCTGGACAGATTTTCTTTCAAGCCATTTCATGCATTTGGGACCATCGCCTTAATACCATTGCCAACAACAAATAATAAACAAAGCCTTAATCCGAATGACATAGTTAGGGCTAAAAACTGTAAGGTATTTTATCAGGAAGTAAAGATCAACTGCCATCATGACAAGTAAAGTATTTTCTGTTGCCAAGAAATTGCACAAAAAGCTTTTAAAGGGTGATTTGATGACAAAACACTTATCCTTGTAGGTGTTAGCAGTTCATATTGCACAGGTTATAGGTTAACCCAGGTTTGTTTTCTATTATTATTCAAGCATTAGCAAATCCCAGAGAATTGTGTTTCAGATTACTGCCAGTGGTTCACCTTCAAAAGCTAGATGGGTCACTTGCTGTGAAAGAAGAGAAAGTGGAAATATGGCTTGTAACGCTAAAGCTTCAAATGAGATAAGAACTTTCAAGTGACACTTAGCACCAAATACATGGAACAAAGAAATCCATTCTTGTTTGTAATGGTAGCCTAAAACTGAGAACAATCAAAGATATTAATTCCTTTTTGGCACAGTGAAAATAATTTTTATGTGATCTAATAAAATATGTAACTTGTTTTTTTGGCCCAAGTAGACATGTGTAATAGCACAGAAATATATTAAAGCTAAGGAGTCTCCTTTTTCTACAATGCAAGGCCCTTACTCCCAATGTAGGTAATATATGCAAGATGGCCAACAGACAAGTATTACATCTGAAAGGTCTTCCCATGATATCAATAGGATTATTAGAATAACTATGAATTATTGTGACTTCTTGTACATGACTACTTTGATTGTGCAAATCACCTAATACTACTATTACCATACCAATCTATGTGCGATAAATACTGCTAACGTGAACTGGTTATGCTGGCTTGGTTAAGGTTTTGCACAAGGGGCATTATATTTTTAATATAAGGCCTGGTCTTTAGTCCTCAAAGAGCAACATACATACAGCATATCTTAGATCCCTCTTCCTAGAATATGAACACTGGAATCCTTTATTTACCAATATGTCTAGAGTATCTTTGAAAATATCCATCAAAGAAAATAACTATAACATTATTCACTAATGCAAAAAAAATATAACAGATTCCTCCACCAATACGTAAGAGTTGTTGTTTGCATGATATTCTAACGGTGGTCGCCAAGCTCATTGGCTGCCTGCTGTATTCATTCAAAGATTTTCCGAGCGGCTCCTTCGATCAACTGATTGAGGGATACTGGCTGAAAAGATGCCGACAGTGACACCCACTGTGCGAATCAAGAACCAGACGAAATTTGTATGGAGTATGGCCAGCTTAAGATCTGGTTGATCTACCATGAGATGGGGCAAATCACCTGTAAACTAAAGGCTACACTCACAATTTAGTAAAGTTTAATAGGGAGATCTGCAATATATTTCAGGACAAATTATTCAATTTTTTTCTTCATGGGCTTCTGGTTACCTAAGCTTGGCCAGAACCCCCAAAGATATGTGTATAAAGTAGTATCTGGAAACATGTGAGTTAGACTTCAATATTACCGCATGTTCTTACTGAAGGTCTGTTTGAGCTATAAAATCGTATTCTTCTCACAGCCCCTATTATACTTTTACAGAGAAGGGATGAGTAATCAGCAAAAGCTATACATGTATTTACTATATGCCAATTCTCCTTTTCATGACACACAAGCAGCTTTTTGGAAAAGATCTGTAGCACCTACAAATCTATCGGTTTGTATTCTTTGGCAATATGCAGTTTTGCTGCTGTAGCCATCATCTAGGCAGCTACGAATCACTGGTGTGAAATGGTCACCAGCAGCTGCATTAGATAACAAGCATAGCTACTGAAGCTGGTGATTCTGCCACTAACTCCAAACACTGATTAAAGTAAATGACGTAGTGATCTTTAATTGACTGCAATTCATTGTTTAAAACCGTTGCCCAGTATTATCACCTCTTATATTTCTTATTTGCATTATAGGAATTGAATACATGCCAAGACCTGGAGTATGGCTGTACCACTACTAACATGTAATACATGTCCGTTCTCAGTGAGGCATTTCCCCCTGCCTGCCTCTGCCCCGCCCACCGAGCTGTGTGAAGGTGGGAGGCCCGGGGAAGGGAGGAGACAGGGAGGAGCCTCCCTGTCCCTCACTTGCTCATCACAGGTGAGACATCGAGCTCGATTTTCTTTTTTTTGATTGGACAGCTTGGACAAATGGCACTTTGCCATTGGTCCAAGCCATGCACAGGGCTCAAGCCTCTAACATCAAGTAGAGGCTGTTGCAGCTGTTGCCTTACTATGTTAAGTTACACAAGCAGTGGGGAAGCCCGCTGCTGTGTAACCTAAATTAGCTATCAAAAGCTGGATGCAGCGCTCTGTCCATGATAGGTTACACAGTGGGGAGGCTTTCCCTGCTGTGTAAACTGATAGAAGCCGGTCTGAATGGAGAAAAACGGTCAGCTTCACAATACTAGGTGAGGCCCTGCCTCACCTGCCTTCCCTGACTGCACACCCCTATTGTACATGTACACTTGGATTTTCTATATCTTTCTCCACTGAGCCCATATACAATGATGATTCCATATGAGTTCTTATATAATTATAACAATTCAGGTCCTCTTACTTGCAAGCACACTTTTTTGCCCCATTTCAAGGGCAGAATCTGAGGCAAATGCTCTTAAAATGGCCACTGGCATATTCCAACATACACAACCAAAACCCTATTTCTACTGTAGATTTTTTATTATCAACAAAGGTTTGGTCATTACATAAAGACTTACATTTCACAAACAAATGTCTGCAAGATGTTAAAGGACATATACAGGTGAAACTCGAATAATTAGAATATCGTGCAAAAGTAATTGCAGTAAGTGCTGCAAAAGGGGCCCAAACCAAGTACTGAGTACATATGCATGCTTGTACTTTTCAGAGGTCCGATATTGTTCTATGTACAATCCTTGTTTTATTGATTGCATGTAATAATCTACTTTTTTGAGGTTGTGGATTTGGGGTTCTTGGGGTTTTCATGAGCTGTAAGCCATAATCATCACAATTATGACAAATCACGGCTTGAATTATCTTGCTTTGCATGTAATGAGTCTATCTCATATATTAGTTTCACCTTTTAAGTTGCATTAGTGAAATAAATGAACTTTGCACGATATTCTAATTATTCGAGTTTCACCTGTATATTGTGTAAGTGTATAAGTGTAAGGGTATAAAAAAAGGCATCAAAATAATCCATAAAACTAAATGGTTTTGTGCAAGCCATGTATTTTATTCCAAATATTTATCAATTATTTAGCACAAAAGACAGTAGCAGTTACATATATAAAGAGTGTAATCTAGTTAACTGAATTTTATCTGCCTTTAGTTTGTAGAGGATGTCAAGAAAAGCACTGGCACGGAAAAAACAAATCTGCAGTGCATTTCTTAGCAGGAACAAAAAACTAATTTAACAGCTGTTGACAGACTAATGCTTTAATGTCAAATAATACCACCATAAAAAGTAAACTAAAGGAAACAAAGAAAAGGGACTTAGTGATGCGTAAACTTGAAGTGCGTAAAATACTCTAGAAAGTAGGTTACTTTTGGAAGGTGATGAGATTTAGGTAATTCTGGATCAGAACTGGGGAGCCACCTAAGTGCTTCACTCATCTGAATAAATCTATTGTAGAAAACTGAAGGAATATCATGCCTCCTGTGTGCTGCATAAGATGTAGATAGAGTGGATGTCATTGTGAAACATCAATCATTCAAATCCTATTAATTTTCTCATTTCTAAGATATATGTATTTCTGCATGGGAAAGTAATTCACTATACTACTTTAGTCTAATGATTATAACATCGATCCATTCCAACTTGTATGGGACTCAATTTAGCCATGTATAAAATTAACTATTTATAGGTATATAGAAATGACTGAAAATGGACACACAAACCCTACTGTCTACTATTTAAAAAGGGCAGCCAAGCTCCCACTTTATATGATGTTACTTTACTAGTGTAATTTTGACATACATTGTCCATCAACATGAAATAATATCATTGACAGAGCACTGCTTTTTACAGTTATAATTAAAGGAAAATGTTATAATCTAATTTGCTGTTGAGATCTCTAAATAAATGACACATCAATAATGTTGTTTCCACTTCTTAAGACAAGTAAACTGCTACTATGAAAATTAGCTCATTTCCATGAAAAAGCAGTGTAATTTCTATTCAACCCCAAGTTTAAAGATAACTGTAATGTATGTATTTACCGCCACAAGCACTGGCAACTACACTATATGGGCAAAAGTTTGTAGACACTCCACATCTGCCTTTATGGCCAAAAGCAGGAAGACACTGCTACAAATTAAGTTTTGGTGTCCCCATTGAGGGCCTGTGCACACCTAGGCAATTTATTGTGCGGTTTGAGTCGCCCAATATCACGCAAAACAAAGATTCCCATTAAAGTCAATGGTGGCTGTTCACAACTTTGCGATTTGTCGCACGACCGAAATTGCCTGTCGCGCGAAAAGGTGCAGGAGCTATTTTTGTGCGGTTGTCGCACGGTTTGGGTCCCATAGACATCTCTATGCATTGAAAAACGCGTAATCTACAATGAACAGTCTCGCTATCGTAACCGCGCAACAACCGCGCGAAAACAGCTCAGCATCTGAATCGCCTAGGTGTGAACCTAGCCTGAAGGGCACTGGAAATTAATACAAAAGATGTTTCAGGCTAGGTTTACACCTAGGCGATTCAGATGCCGAGCTGTTTTCGCGTGTTTTTGAGTGCACAACTGTTCATTGTAAACCGCGCGATTGTCGCGCGTTTTTCAATGCATAGAGATGTCTATGAGACCCAAACCGCGCAACAACCGCCTGAAAATAGCTCCTGTTTAGAAAATATAAACTTTACCGGTAAAATGGTTGTGATAAAGTATCCACACAGGGACAACAGCTGTAGCATGATTCATGATTGTTATAGTAAAGTGTGCCTTCTACTACAGCTGGTCACACGTGACGTTTGACCAGCTGTAGTAGAAGGCACACTTTCCTATAACAACACTCTTAGCCATACTGCAGCTCTCAACGTGAGCAATTTTTACAGTCTGAGCTGGCTGACATTAGTCTTCCCTTTTGCCAAATTGTTCTTGGCAACAACAAAAAGCTCATAAGTGTCAGGAAAAAAAAACACCAAAAAGTCAATATATTAAATAAAAGCTGTTATATTTTCAACTGTGAAAATCCATTTCAGCAACAAACTTCAACATTTGAAACAAAATCTAGTTATTTGTAATGAAGATATACAGTACTGTGCAAAAGTTTTAGGAAGGTGTGAAAAAATGGTGTAAAGTAACAAAGCTTTCAGAAACAAATGTGTTAATAGTTTATTTTTATCAATTAACAAAATTGGAAGTAAAAAAACATAATCATATAGGGGCTATACAAGTTATATGCCCTTATTTCACAATCCTCTTTTTCAAGAAGTTTATAAACTGAAGGCATTTGAATCATGGGCTTCAGCAGTGCTTCTATATTTATATCAGGTATATGAAGGGAATGTGATGACATTTTCTGTAGAGGTTCAAACTCCGCTCTCATTGCAGAATAAATCTTTTTTACAAGATCTACAACAGCATTATGCATTACAGGTACAAAAGCATATCTTTACACATAGATTGACACATTTATTTATATTGCATCGGGATGTATCGTACACCAAAACAACTTTATCAATGGGGTCGGAAGCAAACCCCTCTATATGATAGGCCTGGACAATCAGATGGTACCTTAATACATCTTATGTGGCGCTGCCCCAAACTTCATAGATATAATTCAGACTATAAATGGAGTGCACTCAGTAACACTACCGGTGGATCCTCAATTATGTCTTTAGGGTATCTTGTCTGGGAACTCAATAACAAGCTTCCTAAAACTCTCTATTACTAGGCTTTTGTTTATGGCTAGGAAATTGATAGCACAGAAGTGGATATCACATAAGCCACCTACACTTTCACAATGGGAACAAATAGTCAATATGACCCTGGAAAGAGAACTATTGATAAATTATGGAATAGATGGATATTACTTGTAGGATCGATGGGTTCCTAAAATTTTGAAAAAAATAGTTTTCGGACAAATAAGGGGCTCTTTGTATTTTCCTACATAATAGGGGATGCTTTATACTATATATATTTATCACTATATATATATTTTTATTTTATTTTTTTTTTAAATTTAATGTCACAATCTGCAGTCCGGAGCCCTTGGGGAAATAGGCTTCAGGACTATGGAGTGGATTGAAGGCACAGACCGGAGTGAAATCAGGGATGTTGGTCAGAGGGAGACTAGAAGCTAATGGTCTGTCCGTTATCGGGGACGCACTAGAGGCACATTGTCTAAGAAGGGCCGGGTTTTCTACAGAGCCCCTAATGGTGAGGGTGATTTTGCAGCCGTACACCCTCCGGGCTGCAGCCCTCTAGCATACCTACACAGACTTAAAGGGCTAGTGGAGGCACCAGGGAACTGGATATAGAGACAGGTAGTGAAGAAACTTGAAACCAAGAGGAGGAAGATGGGAATAGTGGCACACAAGGAACGCACAAGGAACGCGAGAGAGAGTGAGAGAGAGAGAGTGAGAGTGAGAGAGAGAGTGAGAGAGAGAGAGTGAGAGAGTGAGAGAGAGAGAGACTCACACACATGTAAAGGTGCAAAAAGCACAACACAGGACTCAGGAGACAGTAACATACAGGAAAGGTAAGTAGCTAGAGGTATATAGAGGTATACTAGTAGCACAAAAGGTATAAAGTACAAAAGTAAGCAAGAGATGTGAGTTGCACATGCATACAAAGAGAAGCAGGATGACAGAAGGTAAAGTACAAAAAGAAGGATACAGAGATAAATGCACATGGGGTGTGCAGACAAGGAAGTATACGAAGTGCAGGTAAATGCACACAGGGGGTGTGCGGTAAGAAAGAATCCAACACAGCTGCAAGGTAAGAGAGAAGCACAGAAGTAAAGGGGTGACTACGAAGCACAAGGAAGATACACTGGAAGGTAAGTGACAGAACTAAAGTACGCAAGAGAACGTTAGGCTATAGTAGAAGAAAGCAAGTAAAAAGGAGGAAGCAGACACACAATGACTGGAGTGGCAAAACACTGAAGTAGATAAGCAGAGAGAGATAAGCAAAGAAGGCAGAATAGAGAGATTCACAGCACACTGGTGAAATCAATGGGAAATCTTCAGCAAAGTACAAAAGCAAACACTGAAATAAGCTATAGCAAGGGACAAACAGTGAAGCAGGGATTTAAGCCCAACAGAGATAGGGGCTGGTAAACAAGGAAGCCAAAAGCACAGGGAAAAAAGATCACAGGGATTGCAAGAGAGAAAAGGGGTCCGAAACAAGGCATAAGTCTTGTTGCTCGCACCCAGAGCATCAAGTGAGGTAGTCCTAAATAGGGGAGGAGAAGTGCAGATTGGCTGCAGCCTTGTGAAACGCCATAGGCTGGCAGACCAGCACCAAGAAGCAAAGTGAAAATTCAACATGGATTTCCGGATATCGTCACATTTAATGCTTTAAATGTTATATTCATTGAAGTCTCTCAATGATATGTACTATGTATATAAACATAGGTAATGGGTTTTTTTTACATTTATGTTAGTTGTTGTTGACGTGTGTAACAATTGGATTGGTGTTTGTTGGAGTCCTATGCATTTGTTGTGAAATATGGAAAATTATTAAAATATTCTTAAAAAGTGGTAAAAAAATAGGTCTGTCCCTTAATAGATATAATTCAACCACATGAAAATGTATTCCAGTCAATCCAGCCCACTGTTTAATCTGTGTCGCATGACTGCTCTAAATTCCTGACCCCCGACACTGGCTTGTGCTCTGTCCTGGATATCCACTGTACTTCTGTCAGTGGGTTTTCATGCTCCAATAGCCCCCAGAACTAAACAAATCAGATGTATTAATAAACCTAGGGATATTTGTGTCTATCTCCGACAGGTGCCCGTTCTATATCCCTTTCTCTTAATTATCTCTCTTTCATCTCAAATTTTCCCTGGTAAAATCTGCCCACTGTTAACTGATATAATGCAAGGAATTAAAATATGAGATGTTATAAAACTTGTAAGTTCTGGCATAGATAGCCACTATGTGAATCATCTGATATTTAATTGGCACAGTCTAGGCTAAGTTTTTCTTCTTGCAGTTTGTATTTTTAAACTAAATAAAGAATATATAAAATGTGTCTAGGGTAAAAGATTGTATACTGCAGTGAAGAGGCCAATCAAATTAAAAATCAGTATGTTACTCAATGCCGTCTCAGCGCAGACCTGTAGACACAAGGTATGAGAACAGGATCAAAGAGATGTCTTGTAAAATTGTATTATAAGGATAAGTTAATTCATTGGAAAGACGTGGAAATCCCCTATTACTACAGATTTTTTTTGGGACAATATTTGGAGAACATATTATGCATTTATAGTAAAACAAACACATGCAAGTATATTAGCAGCCTTGGTGGCCATCAGAAACATATCCACACCAAAACTGCTTATAGGGTGATGAAAAATGTATACAATGGCATCAAGATAAATGAAAACATTATAAAGAATGTGATTCATTCTTATGAAGAATGTGATTCCTTCTCAGAACCTGCCAACACGGTTAACCTATAAACAGTAATAAATGTCTCTAAATAATATGAAGGGTTAGTATCATGGCTAGAAATTCAAATGTCTAAAATGTAGAGTAATTTGCTTTAGTTTAGCAAAGGTGAATTTTTAACAACACTTACATGTTTCTGTAGAACCATCATTCAAAATACATGGTACAAACACTGAAACACAGTAATCGGCTCACCAGGCTGTCCAGACCATAGACAATGGTTTACAACAGCATTCCTTTCCAAGTGAACAAAACGCACCTGCATGGATGTCTACTTTCTATTCTGCGTTATATGTGTTAAATAAATGTAATGTTTTGATCAAGGAATAGTGCTGGCTCCTTTCAACTTTTTGAACTACAGGGTACCGAGCAAATAACCTTGATTAGAGTATTAAAATAATGAATGAATGAATTATTAAGCAGAAAACACTACCATGTTGAAGTAATACTAAAGTGAAGCCGATTAACCACCTCCGACCGGCTGTTGTAAAAAGACGGCCTGTTGGCCCCGCCCACTCGCATGCACCACGCGCGAGTGGAAACTGCCCAAATTTAAAAAGAGGCAGCGATGCCTGTTTACATACAGGCAATCTGCCGGCTCTTGTATAAGGTGCCGATCGTGCGCCCCCCACCCCCCCGTCAGCTGGTCCCCGTCAGATCATGCAGTGCCCCCTCCGCTGTGCCCGGGACCAGCATAGTGGCTCTGTGACAGGGGATCAAAGGGAGGTCGGTACACGATCTCCTGCCATCCCCTCTCCGTTGTCAGAATGCAGGAAGTGATGTATATTACATCACTTACGCATTCTTGTGTCACTCTCCGGCTTCAGAAGCTGAAGAGAAGCTGATGAAGCCGATTTCTGCTTCATCAGCTTCTTTGGGGGTCCCTAGGTGACATTAGGGGTTTCTTAGCCCCCTATGCGATAACAATAACGGTAAGTGAAAAAAAATTACAGTCCCCACCCATACATGCACACATAAGCTTCACCTATGGTCAATTTTGGGTATGGTAGTTTTTGCAATTTCGCAGGTGCGCGCAATTTTAAGACTTGATGTATTTGGTCTATTTACCCGACGTGACCCCATCTTTTATATTTTACCAAGATATTGGGTAATAATAAATGTTTCATAACATAATGTAAAAAAAAAAACACTTTTTGTTTTCAAAATTTTCTGTAATTTGTTCTTAATATAGTAAAAAAAAATCCCAGTGGTGAATAAATACCTAAATACCCCCAAAAGAAAGCTCTATCTGTCCCCAAAAAAATTGTATAAAATGTATTTTAGTACAGCATTGCATGACGGATTAAATGTCAGGCAAAGTACTGCAGCGCTAAATACTGAAAAATGGCCTGGCCAGGAAAGGGGTGTAAACACCTGGACAGCAAGTGGTTAATTATCCTTGATTGGAGTATTATTTTTTTTAAATGCATGATCCCTTAAAACTATGCAGGGATTTCTGGGACATCTGGGTGGGGTGACAATTATGAGGAAAAGTGGTCAGTTCATAGCAGGTTAAATAGTATGAATATCCATTTATAAAAAAGTAAAACAAGGAACATAGGGAATTAACTGCCTTGCCATGTAATTAAAATACTACAACATAATCCAATCATTGCAGTTAATTAAAGTTGAGAGTTCGTGTTTGTCTTGAAATTAAATCATAGCAGAACACAATTTTCCATTATTAAAAAGCCAACCTCTCTTGTTCTGCCCTAATGCTTTAATGATAGGGTGATGGCAGTTACATTGAGGAACTGCAGATGGGCTGGAGGGGAGAATTAATATTCTTATTGCAATTGAATGCAAACGCTCAACAGTGCCTTCATTCTAAAGACCTTTTGTCACCTCGCCCTCTTTTCTTTGTTATGTCACACCAATATGGCCCATTTAAACTTTTCTTTTCTTGGTGTCCAAATGAACTGCCTTTTATAAAGGTCAGACTATACAGTCTAATGTGCCAACTCTACCACTATTGAAGTCATATTTTAATTGTGACCAGCATAATGACAAGTTGGGTAGTAGATGTATGAAGCACTCTAATATTCATCCAAACTGGATTTTTACTAATATGCAAATATTAGCCCAAAAAATAAAAACCTTGCCCATGCAGCAAAGTTGCCACCCTTTCCATTTAAATATATGTTTAAATGACATCTGTGATGAGAGAAATATATGAAGAAAACAAAATGGTACAAGTACGCTACTCAACAGAAAGGAAAGCTTAACCAGAAGAAGATAACAAACTCTTATGCAATAAAACCAGAATTCTTTCTTGAAAATTCAAAAGCACCACTAAAGTTGATTTACTAAAGCAGTTAAGAAGCTTTACTCAGTACTGAATTGTAGGTGTTTTAAGTATGAATACTAGGGATGCACTGATACCGATATATTGGTACCGAGTACCGATACTTTTTTACGGTACTCGCTGATACCAATTACCAAGTACCGGAAGTCCCATTCAGGAAGCCAGGTGGCGTGAGGTGTCTCGCCACTTGGCTTCCTGATTAGCCAGAAAGCCGGGCAGCGTGTAAAGACTCGCCACCCGGCTTCCCGATTAACACGAAAGCCGCCCCACACGAATCCCCATAATAATAAAAATAAGATTCCGAAATGTCTCTGCAGTGCGGATCTCTGGCCCCTCTCACCTCGGCATGTCCAGTCTGTCACCCCCCGGGCCTCTCCAGCCAGGGGCGGCTTTCCTCCGGTATCCAGCCGGAGCCGTCTTGCTGGACAATCATGGAAGCCGGGCGCCGTGTAATGACGCGGCACCCTGCTTTCTGATTGACCGGGACGCCGGCTCCATGCTCCCTCGTCATGAGATGCTTCCCGGCCAATCAGAATGCCGGGCGCTGCGTCATTACACGGTGCCCGGCTTCCTGATTGGCCAGCTTCCCAAGCAATCAGGAAGCTGGGCAGCGGGTCATTAACCGCTGCCCGGCTTCCTGATTGGCCAGCTTCCCAAGCAATCAGGAAGCTGGGCAGCGGGTCATTAACCGCTGCCCGGCTTCCTGATAGTATCGGGCTAGGCATCGGAGCATTTGGGCGAGTACGAGTACTCGCCCAAATACTCAGCATCAGCACTGATATCGATACTAGTATCGGTGCATCCCTAATGAATACCCAATTGTGTACAAATTAAATAAATATATTATTGAGTAAAGATTCTAAACTCATTCAGCTAATCAGCCCCAATGTTTTTTTAGAAGTCATGCATTTCCTTTATCAGGATTATACCAAGGTATAAAAATCTGACTTTCACAATGGAAATTGCTACTTCACAGTACAACTAACATCAATTGTGATGTACAATTACCAGTACCAGAAGACACAATGAGATTGATTTACTAAAGGAATTGAGACTGCTCACACAAATAATTTTGTGAATATTTCCTCATTTACCAATTATGTGCAGATGACAGGAGTAAACAGGACATGTTTTTCTTATTATTATTATTATTATTATTTTAATGGGAGACAGTACAGTTTCAATACAAGAGGGTTAGGAGGGCCCTGCTCATGGGAGTTTATAATCTAAAAGGGATGGGGAAGTGATTCAAAAGTCATTATCTAGCTGAACTAATGAAGAAAGTAAGAGTACTGTTTTTAGGTGATGGCAGGATAGACTTCCCTAACAAGATGAGTTTTCAGACATTGCCTAAAGGCAGACAGAGTACGAGATAGCCAGGCAGATTGGGGTAGGAAGTTTCACAGAATGGCAGAGGCTCTGTAGAAGTCCCGCAGGAAAGCATGGAAGGAGGTGACAAGTGAGCTAGAGAGCAGAAGGTCTTGGGAGGAACAGAAAGGATGTCTTGGGCAATATTTTGAGAAAAATTTGGTGATGTAGCATGCGACAAGGTTGGGATTGCTTTGTATGTATACTGAATTAAATCGGAATGTATTTACTGGTTTCTTAGACACTGAACATACAAGAACAAAGCTAAGCAACAGGCTACTCCAATACTTTTAAAGGTTAAAAACACTGACAATTGAGTCAAATCTGCAATTAAAAAAGAAATGCTATGCAGAGCTACTATTACGATTGGTAATATATTCTGTGAGTCATACCTGTCGGACAATGCAAATAGTAAAAGTTGACAAGAGTACCACTGGCCAAACAAAAATATTAGAAAGTCTATTTAAAATGCCAATGCACGTTGCAAAATGGCATCATTTTCTCATCCCATATCTGTGGGGACATAACGCTTGTTTAAACCATAGTAAAACCATAGTAAAACAAAGTATGTGGTTTTTCAAAGACACTTACTGGAAGTTGGCAACTTTTACCGCAACAGGAACATGTGGAAGCTGCGCTGCCCACTTTAGTGTCACATCCTGGTACACAAGCAGCATGTTATTATGGTTTCCGACCAAAGAGTTTATTGTTCCTTCACTCACTGTTGAATGACAAGAAAAGGTAGTGAGAAAATTGCTAAGTATAACATGACAGAGACATCAAATTTTCCTATTTCTCCTTCATTCAAAAAACATCCAATACACAAACACTTATCAAAGGGGAACTGAAACTGCATACAAATCTAACGGCATATACTCTGCTCATTATAGGCTCTTATATTCAAACTATGATAGAGTTTATCAGTAGTTGTCAGACCTAATATAACGTGTGTCAAAGGTAAATGCTAAATTAAGTGCCCAGAGTGATCCTACAGCATTTAACTGTTGTCGCTTACCAACATAGATGGGCATGAATCCTATAGACCTTGAACTAGGTTTACATAAATGAAAAATAACAATGATGAAAGAAAGTCTTTCCCTTGCCAATAGTCAGGGAAAACACACTGAATATAAATGTTTACCTACTGCTCATCACAATAAGAATTTAATATAAAGTCTGCTTCCTGTGAACCTGCGTTCTATTAACAATAATAGCCTTATCTAATAACTGATAGCATAAGTTGTCAACAACAACCTTTTAATCCAGCTTCTGCTCCACCAGTGCTATCCAGAGCACTGGACAACCAGATATGGAAATATATCCTTTTTTTGAAGTTTGGTACTGGCAAATGGATTAATGGTCCAATACCTGACAATACCTTGGCCTGCCAACAAGCCACTTAGACCATGGTCCCTGTAGCGTAAGATGGTGGTGGTAGCTGTGTCTAAGCTCCACTACACATTCATGGAGGGATCTGAAAGTGGCATTAGGTGGTGCTAGTGGGAAAAAGCTGGCAACTTACACTGTCAGCTACAATAGACAGCTATATACCCATTGATGAGGCCTTTCCAAAAGTAAACGGAAGAGCCCATCATTGACCAGCTGTATTCACTGGATGCACTAACAACACTTGCTCTGAAAAAATAACAGTTGTAAAGTTAAGGCAGTAAAAACATCTTTCAGTTATTAATTATCATGTCTCTCTAATTCCACATAATTAGCAGCAAAGGTATTTTGTGTAATTTTTAGGACTATTAAGTCTAAGCCCAACTGAAGGAGCGTACAAACACGGTGACAGGATCTCCAGGAAAGAAAGTTTGCACCAAATTCACAAAAAATAATTTGTTTATAAAACACGTGTACAGTGAGACATGGTGCTAAACATACTGAAAAATAAATATAACGTGTACATACACATTAAAGTCATATAGGGAGTTACACATCCTTATCCTGCTCTCTCAAGAATGTGGAGTTCTGCTTTCTGCATGGCATGACACTCACACAATAATATATTGCTTACATGCAGTAGAAGACAGAACAATGTGGAGTAGAAAAGGTAAGTAGACACTTTACGTCAGTTAATAAGGAGCATAAACTCACCAACTACCAGAGAATAAGCACTCAATTAAATCACTAGGTCACAGGCATTTACTAACTAGATACTAGGCAATAAGGGGACATAAACACACTAGACAATAGATTCTAGGGGGACAAAAACACACACTGGACAGCAGGGAGTATTAGTCCTTTATAAACCAGGAAATAAAATGTCAATTAACCAACTAAATGACACATATGAATATGTTTATGTTTAAATGTACAAAAGGAAAATACTTCCAGCAAAAAAGCCTGCATACTGACCAAAACATGGGAGTACAGGGAACATCAAAACTGCATTTGATGTTTGGCCTCAAAAGACAGAAGAAACCATCAGCACTATATGTATGAAAACAAGTGCACCAGATGGTATACATCAGGGCATTGCTTTATCAACAACCAGCATTATTGTATTTAACAACCAGCATGGATTTAAAAAAGACCATTCTTGTCAGACCAACCTATTAATGTTCTATGAGGACGCGAGTAGAAATTTAGATGGAGCAAAGTCAGTTGATTTAGTGTATCTGGATTTTGCCAAGACATTTGATCACATGTACATTCGTTTTTTTGTATATACGTTTCCATATAAATGCTTAGTATACAAACTGCAGTCTATGGACATTGATGAAATGCTGTGTGCATGGATAGAGGAACGTGCCCAGAGAGTATCGATAAATGGCTCATTTTTTTAAATGGTCTAGGTTTGAAAGTGGTATGCCCCAGGGTTCTGTCTTAGAGCCAATGCACCAAATAAAGCTAGCAGACTACTATCATACATTAAAAAGGAATGTACTCGAGAGACAATCAATAATTTTGCCACTCTACAAAACACTTGTTCGGCCTCATCTTGAGTATGCGGTTTAATGTTGGTCACCGATCCACAGAAAGGATGTTCTTGAGGTGGAGAGTCCAGAGAAGGACAACAAAACTAATAAAGGGGCTGGAGGACCTAAACAATGAGCAATGTTACAATGAGCAATGTTACAAATATGACACTTGTTCCCTCTGGAACAGAGGTGATATGATTGTCCTGTACAAATTGCTAATGATGATGATCAGTAATAAACTGTATACTGTAAGTTCACTCAAGAAGACAAGAGGCCGTCACCTGAAATTGAGAGAAATAAGGTTTATTCTCAAACCGTGAAGAGGATTCTTTACTGTTAGAGAAGTAAAATTGTGGAACTCCCTTCCCCAGCTAGAGGTATCAGCTGAGAGTGTTGACGTATTCAAGAAACTTTTGGATGCTTTAAATATACAGCGGTATAGGCATAGGTGCGTGCAGCCTATTGTATTAGGGTGTGCGCACAAAAGTTCAGCAATAATGATGCTAGTTCGCCCTTAGAGCCATGTAAGCTAATGTTGAGACATGTAGTCCCACCACCATCGCCACAGCTACTCCAGATTTGGTCTGCTCCAGTTTTGATAAAATCCCCTCACAGTGTTTTGTCTGATGAGCAGGTGATGAAAACATGGGGGACTTTTTTTACGGTGTCCCTTAATTAAATTTATAGGTAATAGATCCAATGTACTTTATTTTTATTTAGCCATATCAGGCGTTACCCTGCCTTTTTTCTTGGAAGCTGGTTTAGAGGGTATGGAATGCCCTGTGCCACTATGATGGCCAAACCATTATATTTGCTATTTTTTTCTTTTTTTAAGGGGTGGATCTTGGAGGGAGAGTAATAAAGTTAAGTGGAGAATGTTTACCTATCGTAAAAATAGAAATTGAGAATGTGTTTAATTGCTAAAAGTGAATAATTTATTATTCCTAAATAAAATGTTGTAGTTCAGTTGTGCAAAATAAAATATATGTGGATAGGATTAGGTGGCAGAAATGCACCATTTGGGTGGGAAATTGTGCTCGACAGTGTAGAAACCTTTATAGCAATATGATCTCTCTTTACTTATTTGCAGAATTATATACAAGCCCCCATTAATACCTGCACATTACGATTGTCAAGCTTTCGAGGAAACGTGGCAAAATGTGCAACACGCTTGCGGAGCCATTTATGTGTAACGGCACCCCAAACGTGAACAGCGTTTTTGCTTTGCATTCGTGCGTGTAAAAATGCACACAAACGCAGAAGCAAAAAGCGCAGAACACGTGCAGCGCATATTACTACATGAGTTTCTTTGCCACATTTCTTGTGCGTATATGGACCCATTGAAATCAATGGGGATGAGCGGCAAACACGGAGAAAAAATTGTTTGCAATACACCTGGGAATCTCTGTACCAGGTGTGAATGCGGCTAAAGAGTTTGCAGAGTAGATAAAAGAATATAACGTAGGCACTATGTGCTGAAGGGGTTCAGAAGACAGTGAAGCTCACAGAGAGAAAGCTCACAGAGAGCACACACACAGACACAGACTTACAGACACACACAGACCTGCAGCTAGGGAGCAGAAGGAAGTGCAGGGACAGGTGAGAATGGCTCCTCCTACGGTCCAGAGAGTGGGCAAGAGGAGTTACTGTGTGACATGCTACAGAGGACAGGGGGGGGTGGGCGGCAGGGGTGACAGCTCCGGCCACAGTGTGAACTAAGCGCCCCCAGCAGCCTCTGAAGTGAGCACAGCAGAGAAAACAGGCGGCAGGGCTGACATTATAGCAGACGAAGCCTGGAGCCCCATCCATACCACTGCATCTATGTATGTGAGGCAATGTGTCTGCCGGGCTGCTGCTAAGATTTTTGGTATTGCGCTCAGGGTGATTAGGATGTGCCCAGGCACCTATGGGTAGAGGTACTGTTAGTGATTCATACATACACAAAAGCATGTAATTATTTTGATTTTTTTAGGTCCTATATTTAGCATATTACGTTGTGAATGTTAATATAGTATGTCTTGTTAGGAATATAACTATTGGGTGTTTTACAGTTTTACCGGGAGAAACTTTAAAAAAAAAAAGAAAATCAAACAAGAACCATGAACAACTGAAGGAATATGCTGACATTTACATTCATAGAGTTTTGCAGTAGCTCAGCATTTAGAAATTAATTATATGCCACCTCTGTTCAAGTAACCATTCAAATAATGTGTGCAACATCTCATCACAATGGTTTTAAAAGCATCATTTGGAAATAAGTTATAATAACAGAGCATGCCTTAGGCCTGAAGACAGTTGCACCAAAGTGTTTTCAGATACAAATTACACTTTGGTTTTGTACAAGACAAAGGAAATAACAGCAGTCATATTAAGGAAACATAACCGCAGGCTTTTCATAAAAGTAGTATACACAATAAAGGCTTCTAACTTGGCAATGCAGTACATCTGCTCATAAAAATATGCTGAGAAAATAAAGCTCCTTGTGGAAAAAAAACTTAATCATTCTATAAATATAGCTACAGATTTGTTTGGGCTAAAAGTAGAAGTCAAAAGCTCTTCCATTTCACATTCATGGCCCATCAGCAAAGCTGTGGGCAGTCTGTGTTATTAAGCAGGTCAGCTATTAAAACTTTATGACCAATGCCTCTTTATTTGGAGTTAAATACAAACAACTGACCCATCTAATACAGCTAAAAAGGATGTATAGCAGCCTTGAGGTGTGCATAGTGATTGAATGGACTGTTTCCTCATTTACATTCATTCAGTGCCAACAAACGTGTCTGTAAATTATCAGGGGGGAACAGTGTATGCAGACAGCATAATATGCCATGTATAAATGTGAACATCTAGACCCATGTAATGTAAAACATCGAGTTTCATTGCTCGAACTAACCTGAACAATATGGAAGGAAGCAGCTTGGACTGTACTCAAGTTTTTTCATGAAGCGGATTTGCCCGTTCTCTTTGAGGCAGAAGAAATTTATTTCGCCAAGAACAAATATTGAGAAAGCGGTGTTATTAAAGGAGACAATACTAATATCCAGTGCCTGCTCACCGATGTTCAGAGTCCAGTCTGTCTGTAGGGAAGAAAGAAGAATCACACAAATAACTTTTGTAATTACAGAGTCATAAGAAACAAAACTTTAATCAGGAATACTTTTATTGACAGGGTTATTCACAAAAGGGTGAAGAGTTTGGAGAAGGCAGGAGAAGTGAACAATCTAGGACAACAAGCTGATATGGAAAAATTCTCCAATTCAGCTCACTATCCAAATCAGCCACACACTAGCTGCTGTGCGATGCAGCACTGTGGCTGCTGTGAATGGACCCTCAGTTGTCACCGAAACAAGGGTCGCCTTATGAAGATTCCCCCCCTATTCCTATTCTGGTGACAAATGGGATTTTCTCTAGCTTTCAGTCCCAGCGATAATTGCTCCCAGGACAAATAGAGAAAAGGAACAAGGAAGCAACAGAAATACTGAGACTCTGTTCAAAACTACAGTTGTTGCCAGGGGTAGGCAACCTTGGCACTTTAGCTGTTGTGAACTCATCTCTTAAAATGTTTGGGATATGCTGTTCTGATGAGGAGAAATCTCTTTACAAAGTCTATTCAGAAACCCACACTTCCAGGAGTGTTTAATTCCTAGAAAGAAAGAAAGAAAGAAAGAAAGAAAGAAAGAAAGAAAGAAAGAAAGAAAGAAAGAAAGAAAGAAAGAAAGATGGCCCCGGGTGTAGGGCAATCCTGAAAAACTGTGGTGTTGTAGGGTAAAGAAATGGTGGAAATGGTAGGAACCTAAAGTATTAACAGGCGGGGAGCAAAACCAGGGGGTAGGCATCACAAGATAAATGTATACCATATCTTCTGTAACTTTGCCATGGAGTCTGATATATTTGCAAAAAGTTTTTCATTCAATAATGTAATATGGATGTGAGATTTCCCAACAGCAAAAGAAAGAGATCACCTTTCTTTTTATTCCACGTGACATTGCCGATATTTGGTGATTGCCCCAGCACTTTCACATGTTCTTTGTATAAGCATTAACTACAATGATTTAAAACTTACACAGGGCTATCTTTTTTACTCTTCACGGCTAAACAGACAGGTGAGAAAGCAAAGGGAATGTGAGTATGTGCTGCTGGTAAGTACGGCTTAAAAGGAAACCTGTTGCTTTAAACTGCATGGGCAAACCACAGATTACATTTAAAGTATATTTAGAAAACACAAAGAACATATACCATGATAAAGCAAAACATTACATTGTAGCACATTTTAATCCAGACTGTCAATAATATTGACTATATAGTTATGGCTGTTACCTTAGAAATAACATTTAAATAACATTTAAACTGTTTTTGCAAAGCTCTGGTAAACCTAAAATCACTGTGGAATATTTCAAGAAGGAGACATTGGTGACAAGCATAGAATTTTTATCTCATCACAATACTTGTTGCATTAAAGCATAGAAAGCTCACCTAAAGATCAAGCAATAGACATAAAAAGTTGGGACCATATTATGATTAGGTGAAAATCCCAAACAGCGCCAGCAATATGAACATAAAAGAGTCTCCAGTGTGATGAAGCAGGAGACAGTAATGCATACTCACTTTAATATGATGAGCAAGGGAATATTATATCAATTTGAAGGGGGGAAAAATACAAAAAACAAGATTGTTTCTTTTATGACCAAAGGGAGTTTTATAAACGTGATAGAACTTAGAATGAAGTATTCTCTGCCATATGCTCTAAAGCAATTATCTGACACAGTGTGTCTGTAAAACAGCTGCGGCTAGTGAGCAACCCTCAGAGAGTCTATTAAATATATATCCATAGAAAAGTAATACCGACCGAGAAATCATATACGGTCTTTGGATTCAACGCAAAAATACGCAGCAGATGCTATTTTAAGAAAACGTGTTCTTGTCTGCTGTGGAATAAACTGAATTTCCTCTTTATAGCAAAAGTGTAACTTGCAGGAGTTGTGAATGACGTGGTTCCCAAAGCACCATGTCATTAGACCAGATGTGCAAACAACAGGCCAACTTGCTACCTCTATGCAATAAAATTAGCAACAAAGCTTTCTTCAATGATACTGAAAATAAAACCAAATGTAAACACTATTAAATTAATAGTATCCTACAATACGTTTGATCTTCATTGTATATATTTTTTTATAAGCCCTCCCTCAGCGTGACTTGTCTCACTACTGGTGTCAACAGAAATGTACCACGCCTGCAGGGAGAATCATTTACCATACACCCAACTAGAAGCTCGATGCAGCTTTAGGAGTCTTAAAGTAGAATATACTGATGGTGGTACAATAGCTTTTTTGTTAAACAACATGTAACATGTTTTAAAACAGGTATCCAGGGAAACTTTTTCTTAACCCTTGCAGTGGGGCTACCCCCTCAATGCAAGGGTTAAGTGCTCATTTTTGTCTAAGTTTAAAAGATATACTTATGGGATCCTCCGAGTCGGCCGGCTGTGACAGCGCTCTCTGCCTGTCTCCTCCTCTGCTGCAGCGATGGTATGTGTCTTTGGTCCTTACGTCCTACACAGTGTATAGGATGCAATGACTCACGGGACCTTAGTCCGCAGGATCAATGCGGAACGAGGCAGAAGGAACAGGTCTTAGAGCAAGCCGGTTCCAAGGATCGGCTGAGTACAACTGTTATTTTAGACCCTAGCAAAAAATGATCACCTAACCCTGGTAGTGCGGAGCTAGTCCCACTGCAAGGGTTTTAAAAAAATGTCACTGAAGTTCTTTTTTAAACTTTGTTGCATCTCAGTGTTGCTAACCTCGTCCAACCTCTTTGCAGTTACTTTCTGTCTGCATGGATGCACTCCTGCAACGGCTGCATGTCATTGCTCAGGGCGGGCTACCTAATGATGACAACAATGGACTATGCCTGCAAAGTGAGCATTAGCACGGCCACTTATAGTCTTCACTGGAAGCACATGTGACAGGGTGACAATGCAGGACAGCAATCGGGAGACAGACAGAATGTTGTTACACTATAATGTAAAATGCCTCATAAAAGAAGTTTACGGCACGGTTACCAAATATTTTTTTTTTTTTAAGTTGCATATTATAAAATTGAAAATTAAATTACATTAACATGTTAATGGTACGTCTAAAAGAGATTACCGTATATACTCGAGTATAAGCCGTCCCGAATATAAGCCGAGGTACCTAATTTTACCACAAAAAACTGGGAAAAAGTATTGACCCGAATATAAGCCGAGGGTGGGAAATGAGGTAGCTAATGGTAGATAGATACCAATAAAATTACATGAATATTTATTTAAAAGAAAAAAATAACCTAGCTCTGTAAGTGGAAAAGGGGGTACAGGGCTACATATCATGTACTACGGATCATTTAACCCATTCATATTAGCAGAGGATAATTGTAAATCTATTGTTCAGTGCATTCTATATGTAGTATATAGTACATGTACATATAGAGTGCCTGCAACAATACATTTACAATGATCCTCTGCTAACATGAATGGGTTAAATGATCCATAGTACAGGGCTACATACAGATCATTTAATACATTCATGTTAGTATAATTGTAAATGTATTGTCTGCACTGTATTAGCAGTATATACTCCATATAGAGACAATACATAATTGGTTAATAAATCCCCCCATTTACAATTATACTAACATGAATGTATTAAATGATCTGTATGTAGCCCTGTACTATGGATCATTTATGGGTCATCTGGCAGTCTCCGGCCACCTAAATTAGGACCCGGAGACTGCCAGATGACCCCGCTCGGAGCGCCGCCCACCGGAGCAGCAGTGACGCGATGCTCGGCGAGGTAAGTAAGAAGACACCTGACGCTGACTCGAGTATAAGCCGAGGGGGGCACTTTTCAGCCAAAAAAATGGGCTGAAAATCTCGGCTTATACTCGAGTATATACGGTATACAATCAAACTTTAACATGTGTGGCAGGCTTTAATGTTGAAAATGTTTAGAAACAGGTCAGCCTCTAACTTCATCTCCCAATGCTTGCTACACCCGGGCATGAAAAACTTTTGGATCTGTCAGATGCGGTTGGGGGGTATTTCATTACAGGCATTGATGTACATCTAAGCACATTTTGCATTCCTATCCTAAGGGCCAGGGCAGGGCTTAGGGGAAAAGTTCCTCATGTCCCCTGTGACATAACCAAGTGCAGTGTCACTGCAGTCTTCGCCAGCACACCAGTACTCGTTGCATCTCTGAGCAGCTCTGAAATAGAGCATCATCTGACAAAATTTCCAGACTGTGCACTGCACTGTGCATTTAAGACTGAATTCCCTATGCTGAGTGAGGCATTTAATTTCATAATAATTTTCATGTTCAGTTTACAAACACAAGTATCCCTCATACATGAAAACAGTAATTTTATATCAAATGGGCAGTTCATTGTTCCATGTTTGGGTTTTTTTAAGAAACTGTTGCCTTTTTTTATAAATCCTTATTTATCACCAGCTCAGTCCCCTCCTATCCCTGCTTCCCACAATGGACACCTCACTGAAACCAAGAGTTATTGCTGGCCTGAATCTAGTGGTATTTTAATGTTGAAACAACCAAATAGACAACTGAAACGCACACTTTTGCTTTCCATGTCAATCTGTTTACTCAGTCCTGCTGAATAGAATTGCCACATTGGTGACCTATCTTTTCTCTACTGTAAATAAACAATATGGCAAGGTCACCTTCCGACCCTCAGCCTGTGACTGGTGATGAAGAAGCAGTAGCAGACTGATTAGCTCATCCTTCTACATACCTAAAGTATCTTCCTGTCAGTATGTTTTTTTGTCAGCTCCAGAATGCAGAGGATTACAAGAGACTGATATCAAGACAGACTCTGGACTTTACGCTAGTTGTATTAAAACGTAATATTTCGTAATTCTTTATTTTATTTGTATTTATTGTTTTCACTAAAAGTACATATGTATTAAATTTAAACCTGCGTAGGTTACTAGTGACGTATAATCCCAAAGTGCACTGCACTTCAATAAATAAACAAATACATGAATCCAAAAAGAATATAAGCATCAATAATATATACTAATTGAAACTAAATAATTATCAACTAATACTCTATATCACATAAAAAAGTGTTCATAAATTAGTGTCCAGAATTAGTAAATTCTGGACACTTTAAGGAAAAATGTATTTAACTGAATAGACTTTTTGGAATTTTTCATTTACACTGTATTGGCACTATTAAGATCACATGATGTACAGCACTAATTTATTCATTGGACACTAGTTTATGGACACTTTGAGATTTTATGTGATATAGTGTATTAATTGAGTATTTTGTTTTTTGTGGGGGTTACGTTCATAGAGCACCCGTGAATTGTGAAAAAACGCAAATTTTGAATGTGGTACAAAAAATGCCTATAAATACCTATTTTTATAGTTTAAACCCTAAATATGCCCCCAAAACACTTTAATTTAATTTCAAACTTAGCTTAATACATTACCTTTAAAAAAAGAGAATGTAAAGGTAAACCCATATACTGTACAGTACTGTATTGCTATGTCTCCCACAGTGTTAGAATGTAAAATACCGATGTTACCCCTATATGGGAAAAATCCGCAAACGACTGAGGCTGCAAACTCTGAACCGCGACTTTGCGGGGGTCGACTGTATATATTATTGATGCTTATATTCTTTTTGGATTTATTGGTTTATTTATTTAAGCACAGTGCACTTTGGATTATATTTTGTGGGTGAATTCATTTGTTGAATACACTTAGAGCACAGCAGCTAATTTTCATCTATGTATATTTCATTTAGAAATAGTATCCATAGCGCGGTATCTATTATAAATGACAAGTGACATATGTTCACTTACTGTACATTCGTGCATCATATGAGGATGGTACACAAACCTCGGTAAGTACTTTAACAAGGTAGAAAGAGGTTAAATGGGTAACAGGCATGGTAGGTGTTGTGACCTAATGTGTGTTCTAATTTCCCATCAGTTAGTAGGAGGACCGGATGTGTTGGTGTTAGTTGTATTTGAACAAAAAAAGGAAGTTTTTGTGGGATGGGTGTATTTGGGTAGGAATGAGGTGGGGTAGGCAAGAAGAAGAGGTATGGGTGAAGGGAGGTTTATAGTATCAAGTGATATCACCCCACCCCTTCGTTTGGGCAGGAATAGAACTATTTGTCATATGTTTGGGACTTTGTGGGCCCATACAAATGGAGTAAACATGGGCTTAACAAGAGAAAATAAAGACATGTATGGCTAGCTTAAGGCAAATAAGAGCCACTGCCCACAGCAATTAAACTGCAGCAAAAAGGTTCCATTTTTTTAAGCATATTATCCAGAACGCATAAAGAAAAAAAATCAAGTAGATTGTGTGACTTTCCAATTATTGTCCTAAAAACTGTTTTATAACTTATAAGACTGAGGTGATTCCCAAAAAGAAACATAACCATTTTACTGTTTAAGAATGTACATATTCTTACCAGCAGCCTCTTCCCAGAAGCTATTTTTTGCTGTTCTGTCTCCTTTTTTGAATCTGCATCAGTTGCAACGGCAAGAACCTGGTATCTAATAGAAGATACAAAATATATTATGATTACATCATTCCTCCCTAAAAAAAAGAAAAAATTATTTATTTCAGGTATTTATATAGTGCCATCAATTTATGCAGCACTTCACATACTATATAATCATATCAGTCTCTGCTCTCAAGAAGCTTATCCCTATTTTATATACACACATACTAGAGCTAATTGACCCACACAAGTACACAGAGAACATTATAACTCCATGCAGACAGTGTCCTGGCCGAACCTGTATTCATTCGAACCAGGGACTTCAGTACTGCAAAACAGAACCGCTAACCAATTATAGATAAATCATCTAAGGTTCACAAACCAGATACATTTTTAAGGCTTTTTTACGTAACAGGCAACATTTTTTTCTGAATACACACAGTAATCTGACAAGCATTAAACTGAAAAAATACATTATCATATTTGATGAAACATTTTTTTACAAAGATAACAGAACTGTAATTGGTAAGGATAATATATTATACAAAAGAGGTTATGATAACTGAAAAGAAAAAGACATGAGCAAAATGTGTGCTTTGCTTTTCTGAATCTCTTGACAATAATCTATTTAAGAGGGTCATTCCTTCCATGAAGTGAGAGTCTTATCTTATATAGAGCACTCCCAAAATTGGCAAAAACAAGTTTCTCTGAGGTCCACACCCCTATTTCCTCCTATCACCATTCTTATTTAATGAAAGGAGAAACTTGTGTACATGAGAACAGAGACTTGAGTGTCTCCAGTGTACTGGGAACAGGTAGGGAGGCATTATGTTTAATTATGCCATGACAGACTTCTCCCTGGGTTTTGACATAATTCAAGTTTTTACCATTATCACCAATATAGATAAAAATAACTGCTTAAACTTCACATGTTTATATTATTTAGCTGAACTCTATCTGTTCTGAAAGTAATTACATTTTAAAGGGAAGGCAAATTCTGTATGCATCCTGCATATGTTCCATGTGGAATGCATGCGGGGCATTCAATTCTTGTACAGCAGAATGGGGGGAGGGTATGAACATTATTTACCTGTTCATTATTTTTTTTAAGTGAGAAATAAAGCACATGCTAGCTTACTATGCAAGTGTTAACATATGAAGTCTTGCTTGTGTAATATCTTCATTAGCTATTTTGTTATAGTGAAATATGTCGTCTTTACCGTGGGGCAAATGGGTCAGGTGCCCCGGGCCCTATAATTTACAGGGGCCCACAACAGCTTCCCTTTTCCCTTGCTGGGGGCCAGCAGCAGACAGAGAAAGAGCTGCAGCAGTGCACGTAGGGAGAGAGAACGGCCGTTCATCCTCTGTAGCAGCCGGCCTCTGTGAAGAGACCGGCCAGCCGTCCGTGCGTGTCTCCTGCTGTGATCTCCTCCCCCGATGCCTGTCACAGAGATCCGGCAGACACGGAGAAGGAGGGGGTGGGTACAGCCAGACAGCACAACTTTGAAGGTAATTCTGAAACGAAAAAAAATGTTAACATTCATTATCTGTATATGCATTTACGTCTTTAGCTGTACATGGGCAGTACATCTTAGGACTTGCACACATGTACTGTCCATGTACTGTCTGGGAGCAGGACTGGGGAGGAACAACCTGGATTGTGTTGCATTTACAGGCATTTCACTAAACACTTCCTGCAAAGATTATTCAGTCCATGTGTTTGGTGATATGCTATGTACAGTAATTGCAATACAAATTTTACTAATATATCCATGTTCTGTACTACATGTAAATCATACCATAAGATTTAAATTATAAGTCTTATTGTATGATTTATCAAGTAGTATAGAACACATGTAGCACTATGTGGTTATATTAGTGAAATCGGTATTACATTTACATTGCATGTCCCTGCACACTTCTACGTATTATCTATCTATCTATCTATCTATCTATCTACACGCTGTATACCTACATATACATACAGTATATATATGTGTAATATATATATATATACATATATACTGTATATATATATATA
>NW_017306309.1:1758450-1844955 GCF_000935625.1 Nanorana parkeri | reverse complement strand
GTCTCCTGCTGTGATCTCCTCCCCCGATGCCTGTCACAGAGATCCGGCAGACACGGAGGAGAAGGAGGGGGTGGGTACAGCCAGACAGCACAACTTTAAAGGTAATTCTGAAACGAAAAAAAATGTTAACATTCATTATCTGTATATGCATTTACGTCTTTAGCTGTACATGGGCAGTACATCTTAGGACTTGCACACATGTACTGTCCATGTACTGTCTGGGAGCAGGACTGGGGAGGAACAACCTGGATTGTGTTTGACTTCATCTATCTGCATTTTATGCGGCTCCCAGTTTCTCAATTGTTACTGTGAGTCTGTTTACTTTAAAGACTGCCATTGTTTTGTTTGCTTATCACATCTCACATGGGGGTAAGCTGCAACCTCATTTAAACCCTCCAATCAGGTTGCGCCCATGTACATTTGGTAGGCACTGTACAGAAAGAAGGAGATATAAGGTATTGTTACCAAGCCATGTGCTCACTTTTACCTGGGACACAAAGGCATTTCAGTATGAACAGGTGTGAAGCTGAGAGGTAAAATGCCACCATACTTGTGCTGTACAGTGCTTTGTAAATACTATTTTGTGTATTTTTTGTAAATATGTAACCCTTCCAATAAATGTATATTGCTGATTGAATTACTTCTTTTGTCTAAAAATCCTTAAAGGAGAACTATGGGGTTAAAGAAGAACTATGGGGTTAAGTCTTTTCCCCATAGCTCTCCTTAGGGTAACGGGAGGACACAAACTAGCGTTCTCCCATCACCCTAAGCTCAATATACTGCGAGCTACAGCTCGCGGTATACTGAGACGCCGCAGCTGAAGCGGATCCCGACAATTATGTCTGGATCCGCCCAGCTGAGTGAGTGACAGCTGGCTATGCCTATCTATCTGCCTATCACGGCAGAGAGCTGTGACAGGATCGAGAGGTGAGCGAACGCCGGTATGTGTCCGCTCACCTCCCGATCTACTGAGCCGACCTGTGACAGTCTCATTTTCACAGGTCGGCTAGAACTATGAGGTGAGTGAAAAGCATAGTTCTCCTTTAATTAATGGGGGGAATGTTCTTATACTGATTGGAATATATTTACATATCCACCTTACCTGGTCAACAGTGAGTATACCTAGAAAGCAAACCTACACGTATACATTTATACATTTATACATTTTTAAGCTATTGAGATCTTTATATATATATATATATATACACACACACACACATATACACACATACATATACACACACAATTTTTGTAAACATTTAGCACATGGCAGCACATCACTGGCTGCCTGCTGGCTCTGTCTGAGTAGAGATAAAAATACATATGTGAAAAAGAGTCTGCCTGCCGGCTGAGAAAGAGTGCTAAATATTAATATGCAATATTTTACTTGTACCTTACTTTAAAAAAAAAGTTTTAGAGATGGGCATTAAGATCTAGATTACTGGCAACAATGTAAAGCTAAGGATTATGTGGCTGGGTGTACATTGGCTATTCATGGATAAAATATAGAAGCACTGGAAAGGAAGATAATATCATCTGTGTACATTCTACAGCTTCATTTCCAGTTATGACAGGCATATACGGTTGGGTATTTTCAAGATTTTAGGTCACAAAAAAAAAAAATATACATAACTGGTGCCACTGGTATTCTAAAGATGAAAATATCACATATGTTTAGTTTGGTACAAAAAAATACAGATGTAAGTATATATGTGTAGGTGCTGATGTTGGTTAAAGTGACATTAAAGTCTAAAAAAAATGTCCCTCCCCCCATGTTAATGTCAGCACTTACCTTAAATGATGTCTCTTAATCCGATCATCTTCTTCTTTCCTGATGTTTTCATCTGTCCATCCAGTGGTGCGGCGGCTCTCCGATCCAGCGCTGACTCCTCTGTCCCTGCAGGCACTTCCGATCCAGCGGTGTCTGCATGCGGGTGCACGTGTCCATAGACTTACCTTGCGTTTCTGCTCGTCTCCCGGCCGAGAATCCGAACTGCGCATGCGCCCGCTCCAAGATGCTTTGCGGCCGCTCGATGAGTTTCAGATTCTCCGGTGGGAGCGCACAGCAATAACACGGTAAGTGTAAACCGCTGTTAAAGTGTTTTGTTTTTTTAAAAACTTTTTGCCTATATCTACTGCTTGCTAGCAGTAGATATAGGCAAAAAAAAAAAAAAACAAGGGTTTAGAACCCCTTTAAGCATAAAGAGACTCAACATTTTATTTTAATTTTAAAAGCTGAAATTCCTCGGTAAGTATCAAGTGCAGTAACTCACAGCAATCAAAATACAATTTACCATTGCAAAATAATTCTTAATTCCTAGCCCTTGCATTGTTTAACTGTATATTTATTCTCAATGCACGGTTTTAAATGTATAAAACAGAAGTGATACTTACTTATAACATTCAACCTGTCGACAAGAAGAGACTGTGATGAAAGAGTCTGTTCTAGGACTGTATCTCAGAGGACCAGGTAAAAGAAACCCTGGTAAGTATCGTCCAAACGCATAGCTTTCCTGTTCAAAGAACATCAGCATTCCATCCATTGACTGAATACAAATCAGATCTCGGCCTGTAGAGAGGAAAGAAAAAGAAATACCAAAGGCTGAGCAATCTCCCTTAACTTTGTTTTCAGGTTCTACGTTTGTAAATTATTTGCAGAAAGTTCATATATATTTATGTAGCACCCTGTAGGCAGGAATGCTATTAAATTTAGTATTTTCAGATTGTAATCAGTCTGATGCTGATTTGTAGTCTATGTTTATTTGATTTCCTGATCAATCTGTCATCGTTTGCATCTGTCTTCTTCTGGGTGTAGTGCATGCTGGGGGAGGAGATCAATTCTTGGGGTGGACCAGGTGAGCTCTCTCTTCCTCCCCCGGGCCCTGACTGTGGGGAGGCTGCTATGGACTGTCTGAGATGGCTAGGCCTGAAGCCTGGGGACTAGCTATGTGCTTACACTGGGGCCTGAGTCTGGAGGCCCAGTGGTTACTACTGATGACAAGGATGAACATGACTGGTGACTTCTACCTCTAGTGCTGCTGTGCCAGATGTTTTTCATGCTGTGGATGGAGACAGCTACCACACTCTGCAATTTAAAAGAGTCTACATCTATCTTGATAATCCTAACCCTCAAGCTCTCTCTCTGAAGTTATACAATAAAGTACTCAGCATCATATCTACAGACATCGCTTTAATCGACCACCATCTAGGACAGTAAGTGCTTATGGGTAAAGTGGGTGAAAATATACATAGACAAAAAGATTACCGAGTTGTGGTAACCCATAGCAACCAACACTAGGATTAAGGTGTGCTAGTGTGCTCTGTATTTATTACGGAGGTTCATCCGAGGGTAACACAGGGAGACCCATTGCTGTATTACTGTATGCTGCTCCGTATGCGGTGCACTACATATACTAAGAGTCTTATTTATACTTTTTATACCCCTAAGCCAGTTGTCTTGTGCACCGCCTATACCAATCAACTAGCTAGCCTTTTAATTACAAGGTTTCCCGGACAATCATAATCGAGCCGGCTTCCCGGGCAATCAGAAAGCCAGGCAGCAAGTCATTACATGCCGCCCGGCTTCCTGATTGCCCCGGAAGCCGGCTCCATGCCAGTAGAAGCACTAGTATTGGTACAAGGTATATTTGCGAGTACTGAAAGTAAAATATCGATACTCGTAAACCGGAAAAACGGTATTGGTGCATCCCTACTGTATATTCATGCTTTACTTTTTCCAGCATGCCCAAGAAATGCTAACCCAATTCCTAGAAGCACCATGTTGGGGAATTCTTATCATGGCTTCAGTCAAGCTATAGGCCAGGTGGTTACGGTCTTGTTCCCTTCAGCTCATCGAACCTTGTATAGATTGATTGAATGGATGTATAAAAGTATAGTTTGTTATGTAGAAACAAGTAAGAGAGACTCTGGGTCATCTTGCTCAAAGTGAGCTCATTATGGATAAATAGTGAGACTGTCTTGTGGAAATTCTTGTCTAGAATGTCTAGACGGTTACACAAATGGGTTGGGCTGGCATTAATGAGGGGTATGTCAAATGTTAATCAGCTTCTTTGCATAAATGGTTAAGATGGTATACATATATCCTAAAATGTAAACAACTTAGCACTTCCCTTTTTCTTGTTAAACAGCCACATAGATAGGTTTCAAAAACGTGGATTATACTATCACTGCATTAAACAGTGGTCTGGATTATTCTACAAAAATAGCTAGAAAATATCTGTAACCATTTGTCCTCTTTTTTGTTCTATATAATGAAAGAGTGCAGAGCCATATCTATGCATTTGCAGAGCTAGTAGTGGTTGGTCCCATTCCAGTGAACTTGTTTTGTAATTTTGAAATTCAGCCAGTCTAGCTGAATGTGACTTACTACTACCAGCTATATAATGACATGGATACATGAAAACCTTCACAGACATATTGCCTTTGCATAGATAAAAAAAAGACTGACATTTACTTAATCATTACCTACACATCTATGACAAAAAGGCAGCCATTACTAGGGACATTTTTAGCATGAATGGAATATAACAAAACATTTGCTTTGCATTGGAAAAGCACCCAAAAATAAGCTTAACCATCAACAACACTACTGTGGTCTTCAACTTTCTTCAGATGAAAACCATTTCAAGTGGAATTCCTGTGGCAGAACTGGCATTGCGAAGTTCCAGATTCATGGTCCAGAATGGTCACTTGGTAACAGTGACAACACAAGCTGGAAACCACTGAATAACGTTTTCCATTAACGTGCCACAAATTAACAGTGCTAAATCTTATATTTGTTGAAAAAGAACAGCCTATGAATACACCGTCCTATGGTGAAATAGGAAACTAAGCAACGAAGGAGTAGATACCTGGAAATCAACCAAAGAGAAGCTTATCGGGAACAGTGGCCCTGTGCCAAAAACCACAGCCTAGCGCAGCAATGGCTTCTTTGCTTTTCAGTAAGCACAATGAGAAGGCATAAAATATAGTTTTCTTGTGGCACCGACCACCTGAGCCTTTGGCAACATGACTCACTGACCATAAAAGCCAGACCATGAGTAATAGATGTAAACTTTATTTAGGTCTGGCACTATGACAGGAGTACTCCACCCAAACCACTTCATTAAGCTAAAGAAATATTTAAATATATTGTTCAGACATCAGATAGAATAATCAAGTTAACTAGAACATGTAACTTACTGAAAACCATAAGGCTGGCAGAAAGAATGGCAACGTGCCTAAAAATGGAACTGCAGATTAGTTTGAAGCTTTGAGTAAAGACTCTCTGTGTGATTTTATTTTCACTGACAGGCAACTATTTCAGCCAGGCTGTATCAATTATGCAAGTACATATATCAAACGAAGGTAGCAATGCAGAACACTGTTCAGGTCTTTGCCACTGGGGGTTTCAAATCTTTCGTATAGGAAAATATATCAACTAAATACAAATCCAGAATGACTATTAATTCAGGAGACTCACTAAAAATTTCATTGAGGTCTATATACCATCTCAGATTTTGTAGTCATGTATAGATTACAATAACCCAGTATAACAAGCAGTAGAACACCATACAAAGCAGCAAAATACATTAGTGACGATAAGTATTTTATTGGTCTCAGTTAACAAGAAGGTGCAGTGTATTTCTAGTGGCCACCAATTGATGCGATTCATAAAGCCTTTGCAAAATTTCTCTGGCGGTATGCTCGTAGGAGGGGCAACGGAGCCCGGGAAGCATGGCGGGGGTGTCCGGCAGAAGCGATCTGGCGACAGGTAAGTCGCCAGGATCGCTTCTGTTGTAAAGCCGACAGTCGGCTCTACAAGTTTAAACAGAGTCCCGGCGGCAAAAGTCACCGGGAGTCTGTTTAAACAGCCCCGATGCTGGCGACATACACTGTACGTCGTCAGTCATGAAGGGGTTAAAAAGTCTTGCACCTAATTCATGAAAGTCTTGCAACAGTTTTGATCAGAGTTCTGACATGTGTGACAAATTCAGGTACTTATTATTTGGCCCACTTTCACAATTTATCGGTATGGCTGCAACTAATTAAAAAAGAACTACCGCCCATTCGTATGTAATAAAACCAGAGGTAATTAGGACCAACTCTAAGTTGGCATACAAAGACATTCCATGGCTGGCAGCAGAATGTAAACAAAGGATCCAGAAATGTTAATTGACATCAATGGCCAGTGGCCATATTTGGGAAATGACGTCAGTCAGCATCCCCACTCTTTTGTTTACATTCAGCTGTTGGCTAGAGATTTCCTGTCTATCTGAATGGGGTCGGGTGCATCATTGGTTGCTATGGCACTATTGATTGCAGATGCAGGCTAACAATGATGCAGATGTGGGCAGCAGTAAGTGGATGTAAGTAAGGGAATAGCTGCTAGACATCCCAGATCACAATCACAAGGAAGGGGAACATGGTAGGGAACTACTCTCTCAGCTTCCCCATTAGGCTCTGGCCTCTGTCAAGCTAAGGGGAGATGGGCCTGAGGGGGAGCTCAGCAAAGTTTTTTTCTTACCCTCTAAAGCACTGGTTCTCAACCACCAACTTTCTTACAATGTCAGACAAAATGTTGGGCCAGTTAGGGCTGCAGGAACAATGCTTGCTCATTCTTCCCAAAGTCCTGGTCAGCTGCTCTGTGCAGGCTATTCTGCCTGCTTCACAGCAGAGAGCAGAATACTGTGTTCCCATTGGGTATAGCCTCCCTGCAGGAGAGAAGAACAAAGCCAACCTGTGCAGATATGCTAGGGGCGTGAGGGGAACCTCTCCTATACACCCTGTCCCCTCTCTAAACTGCTTTTTCTGAGCAGGAGAAATCAGCATGGTAAAAACATCAGAGCGAGAAGAAGCAGTATTATGAATGAGTGAGCTGCAGAGAATTCAGGTAATGATTACAGCCATTCAGTGAAATACAACAAGCTATTGGCCTTCACTCTGTGAGGGAAAGAATAAAGGCAGAGAAAAATGCTCAGGCTGCTGACTAGTGGTCATAAAAGCACACGTGGAGGCTGCTAATGGATAAGTATTGGAGAGATGATTGTGGGGAGATTCTGATGGATAAACATAAGGAGGATTAACTTTCAGGGGGCAGATGAATATAAGGGGTTATAAACTGGGGGGGAGCCTGCTAATGGATGAATATGAGGAGAACTGGTGGAGCTGCACATCAGAGAGTGTCTTTCTGCAACAGTAACTAAACATATTTTTAACTTATTGCTCCCTTTTTAATACATTTTAAATACATATTTCACATTTTATTGTAGGAGTTGCAGTAGAGGCTTAAGCATTTGACAGTTGAATGACAGGGGCATCCTAATCTTTACTTGATAAGAAGTGGAGTCCCTGTGTACATCCTGGCCTTAGAGTCCAAAGGGGGTTCGACAGCAACACAAGGTTTGACCCACAGACTAGAAGACTAAGAAGTTGCATGCACTACAGCAGTGTTGTTACCTCAAGCACGTTTTAGGCCAAGTTGGTTTCACATTAGTTTTTAACTGCAGCCAACGGGAGCCAAAGTGGGTTACTCAATGTAAGTCTGCCTAAGCTGCACACACATTTAGCATCCAAATATTGCAATTGAATACGTCACAGTTAAGTTTGATTCAGCTATTTTTGCACTGCATTATATTTTTCTTTAATATGTTAGTTAAAAACGTAGCCTCAGGTTTTTCACAGCCAGAACGTCCACTTTATAACTGTTCACTGCCGCCAGTTGGCTTTGTCACTGACATATTTATATAGTGAAAATACAACCTGTTTTGATTTTCAGTGGATCAGATGGAATCATTTAGCTCACTCATATAGTTTCAGCATTTGCGGCCTCAGGAGACCTGCCATTGAACCAGAGTGTTACCTTCAAGCATCATGCAAGCTACTGTTGGTCTGTGGCCTTAACTTACTTTTGGTCGATATCAGTTTTTTTCAGCGTGATAGGAAAATCAAATTCACATAGTTTAACTAAACAGATGTTGCAGAGTTATAACAGCCATGGATTCAGGAACTGTGACCATTGTTGGGACCCAGACTCCTGTGCCTTGTGGAATATTGAAGAATTCTGTCTAATTCTCTTTGATGCACAGCGCTACATACTGTGTTTGATGCAACAAAAAAAGAAAAGAAAAAAAACAACACAGTATATATCGTGATGTTTGGGGAAGTTAGCACAAATGGTGAGCGCTTAAAGTCTTGAAGCCGCTTTAACATAAAACAGAACAGTCTTATACAGTATTTGTTTCATAACAGAAACACGCCTTTCTTCAGTAAAAACACAAGGTCCGCTTGTATTTCAGCAAACATAACATATTATATAACCTCACCGACTCCTGGTTGTCACACATACTCCATGTGTCCTTGGACATTATGGTTTTTCTTAACAGAGTCACAGTCCACAGCCATGCTCAATACTGGTTAGTTAGCATCTCTCAATAGCTTCTACACCTCTCATGTGACTCTTAGACATCCCTTGTGTGTCACTGGCTCTCCAAGCCTCCTTGGCTGTCTTCCAGGTGCCTCCATCACATACACAGCCAACTGGCTCCACTCTGACTTCTGGGTGGCGTCCTCCTGACTCCTGAACACTGTCTGTTCCTCTTCCACAGCTGGATCCCTGAACATCATCCAGCACCCTGTCTTATAGCACGTCGTTTCAGTCATGTAGCACGTGTCAGACAGTGAGGACTTCGTTTCTCTACCGGCAACTCCGGCCAGGGACTCCGAGCACGGGAGCGCCCCATCCATTAGAGCGTGGACCATTCCCAAGATTGTTTTGGCACTTCAGAAGAGGGGCATCCCCTTCTCAGCCACGACGAGAAAGGCGGAACTTTTTAGGTTACCGTTCCCCCCGTCTGCTGCTAGTGGCAGCACTGATCAGGTCTCGCTGCAGACTGTGGTCACTTCATTGACGCAGATCCATTCCACCCTCAACACGATCACCACCTCGCTACACGACCTTCAGGACCGAGTCTCTGGCTACCGCAGTGCCAGTGGCCATACCTCAAGTGGTGCCTTGTACCTCTGCGGTGTTAGCGGGGAATGACGGCACCCTGGTACCCCGTGCTTCAGGTATAGCGGCCTCCCCTCCTAATGTTACCCCTGCGCACTTTGTTCCTAGCAATTTAAGGAAAGACATCAATTTGGCTTCACTGACCCCAGACTTAATCGCAAGCTAACCATACCCGAGTTTGTATTAGCATTTGGGGTATTCAGGGATGTGGTGTGTTCAGCTAAACCCCGCAGGAGGGAGGAGTTGGACGCATATTTGCATATAGTGGTGGATCTGGGCTATAAATATGGAGGTTATGCCTTCTACGATTACCACAGGGCTTTTTCAGCAAAAGCTGCCGCTGCGTTATCCCAGTTTCAGTAAGTGGTTGATTGGGGAAAAATTAACACGGAGTTATTCTGCAGGCACTTCGCAGGTCTCAAGTCCCCCGTGTGTACCATCTGCCAGTCATCAGCTCATACGGCCGACTGGTGCCCCACACCGGCACCAGCATCAGCTGATACAGGCACTCCGCACAAACCCACGGTTTGTTGCCCACCCCATCTAGTTCAGCCTCCACTCAGTTCGACAAGTTGGGCCGACCCATTCTATACTTGGGGAAGGCACAGATTTGCAACAATTTCAACCACAAGTCATGCAATTACCCGCAGTGTCATTCGTTGCATATCCGTTCCTCATGTTTTAGAGCTCACGCCAAGTTTAGTTGCACATTAAAGAATGCGCTGCAGCCGTGACTAAGCCGGGTGGAGGTGTGGGTGTTGACTGATTATCTGCGAGATTATCCAGATCCCTTGTTATTAGCTTTCCTGACGGAGGGATTCGTGTCAGGGTTTCACACAGGGTTAGTCACATTGCCTCAATCCTCATACGAATGTGACAACTTGCGCTGTGCTTAGGCTGATCTGGTCAAGGTTGATTCTTTGCTACAGACTGAACTGGACAAGGGTTTTGTCATAGGCCCCTTTGTGGAACCGCCCTTTTTTGTTTTATCACTTGCACACCCGGTTGCTTACACTCACATTTACGGATGTTGCATCCTGGAAGAAATAATGTGATATCTCATTACAAAACACAAGGTGTATTTTTTTTATTTCTAGTATACCACCACACTGGGAAGGATTTTAAAGCTTTGTGCGCGATATTATAGATTTACGTTGTATATTTAGTATGATGCTGAGACCCTCCACAGCCCAGCTGAGACTCTCCATAGACCTGCTGAGATCCTCCAGACCCCTGATGAGACCCTCCGCAGCCCTGCTGCTGAGACCCTCCACAGCCCTAGTTCCTGAAGAAATCAGGCCGGCACCGTACAACAGCACAGATTATGTAGCTTATTATTATTCTGCATTGCTGTATAATAGATTGATGGAATTTTTAGCCCTCTGTAGTCATTCTGCATTGCTGTATAATGCATTGCTGGGATTTGTAGTCATTTATAGCCGATAATATTATTTTGCATTGCTGTATAATGTATTGCTGAGATATACTGTATAGTCCTCTATAGTTGGTGGTATTCTGCATTGCTATATAATGTATTGCTGAGATTTGTAGTCCCTTAACAGCTTGGAGTCAGTGGCAGAACTACCAGGGTCGCAGCGGTTGCAGCTGCGACCAGGCCCTGGCGCTCCACCACCGCCCAGAAATCATTAGTCTGTATTGTTTTAGAAAAACTGTCACATGACACACAAAAAAATGGTATCGTCGAGTACTTGAGGAAAAGTATTGTTACTCGGTCTGTAAAAAATGGTATCGGTGCATCCCAAGTTCATAAAATAATTAAAATGTAACTAGCATCCACACCTTAGAATTCACTCATAAGGTATACATACATGCCCTTTAACAAATTACCCCTATAAACATGAACATATCTTGCGGAGCAGAAGCCACGACCACAGGAAAACACAGAGTGCAATGTTGCAGTGAGTGGTCAGTGGTGATGAGGAGTACTGCTTTGGAAGTTTTTTGTTGAAATAATAATTATTTGTGGGATGTAAAAAGGATGACTAAATAAGAAGCGTTTATTATATTTTCTGTAGTGGTCCCTCTATTTTCAAAAATTGTGATGATCCATTACCCTTGTTAAATTTCATCTTGCAAGTCAAACTTATTTTGGTATACGGCCCACATAAACCTGCAACGTGCTCATTTTTGTGATATTTCCAACACAATCGTAAAAGTCATCCTGGCTGTTGGACTTGTCTTACTCAGCACATTATTCTCTCGTTCTGCTAAGTACATTTGACAACCAATGATGCTTGGCAGCACTGCCACAGCTCAAGATACGATGCTGCAGGAAAATAGCAGTGCAACAGTCAACAATAACTGATAATAAAAGCTTCACACTTGTTGTGTTCTCTTCTATTCTAAAAAAGAATTTCACGTTAAGTTAGGTAAATTTGGATTCACATTTATAGTTCATTGTAAATATATAACTGCAATGTTGTAAAACCTCTAGTCGAGCCACAATATTGTCTATATGTATAGTTTATATCGCATATGTCAAATACAAGGAAAAGGCCCGCCTCATTTTCTTGGGCCCGCCAGTCCCGAGCTCTGTACCGGCAAGCAAGGTTAATTTTTTTTTTTAAACTAGCTGATGCTTGGGACTGCAATTTAGCTGGCTGCCCTTTGAGGACCCCGCACCTCCATGTTTCTCATTGGCACCTCCCTCCTGGGCCGCAGGTTTCTCCTCGCCTGCACGTTTGTCTTTGGCCGCACCCCCCTCCTGGGCCACAGGTTTCTCACTGCCAGCACATTCCTCTGCACCTCTGCCTCTGGTTTCAGCAGCTACTAGTCCTGCTTAGTGTATCTGGGACTGACTGTGTGTGAGGGCATTACAAGTGTCAGCAGTCCCTGTCCATTTAACAGGCCCTCACACACAGGAGTGTCATATAATGGACAGGGACTGCTAACCTTTTTAGTGACCTCACATACAAGACACCAGGACTATCATATTATGATTAGTGGGCTTGTGCTTTGTACCGCGGCAATCAGCAGGGTCAATTTGTTCAATTTTTTTTTTTGTAAGAGCTTGTTTACTGCTATGCTTATCAAACGGTTTTGCTGAAATCCATGAGTTGTTCCGTTTAGGAAAGCACTGTTTTGTTAAAGGAGTTTGACTCACAACCCTCGTCATAGCCCTTAGTGAGTTTGGATTTGACTCCCCTAGTCTATATGGTTAATAATTATTTCACATTAAGGTAGTAAATTCCCTCTAGTCTGGCCACCTTATTGATCACTTTGTCTATTGGCTATTTGTAAAGCAATTAAGGAAAGGAAGGGAGGGAGACAGGTTCTAGCATGCTGCTAACAGAGCGAAGGTCCTATCTACTTCAGATATGACTGCCTCTTTGTCGATTGGATTTGCTACAGCTTTTGTGTTTGAAATTTCCAATCAAGCAATCCTTGACAACTTTCTGACTTATTGACTTCTATGGCCAAACCTTTCTTGGCCATAGTTCTCTTTAGGCCTGGTTCACAACTACGCACTGTAAAACGCTCAACATGTGAAAACCAATAATTGCATACGGGCATGGTTCCCACCTGGGCGTTTTACAGCGCGTAGGAACGCGCTGAAAAACGCCCTACGCCCAAAGAAGTACAGGAGCATCTTTGGGGCGTATTTTCCACGCGTATCCATTAGGATACAGCCGGATAGCCCTCGGAAACGCGCGTGATTCTTTTAACGCAAATCGTGGTAAAAACGCGTGGCACGAAAAGAGCGGCAAACGCGCACATTCCGTAACGCCCAGGTGTGAACCCAGCCTTAGGGTCACAGGAAGTCATTTAGGCTGGGTTCACACCTGGGCGTATGGAATATGTGCGTTTGCCGCGGGTTTTTACCGCGATTTGCGGTAAAAACGCACAACAAATGCGCGTTTCCAAGGGCTATCCGGCTGTATCCTAATGGATACGCGCGGCAAATACGCCCCAAAGAAGTTCCTGTACTTCTTTGGGGGTAGGGCATTTTTCAGCGGTATGTGATCGCGCATTTCCCGATCTAAGTATGGGGATGAGTGTATTTAGGAGCACCACTGCCTCCAATGGTTCAGCTCTTTGGACCATGCCATATCATAGGTCTCAGAATCATTAGAGTGGTAAAAAAGGTAATTACATTTTTTTTATGTTTCTGTTTAGGTTTATTGGGAGCTGGGTAGTGGGTTGCTTAAAGCTGAGTTTCAGGCAAACTACATTGGGGTTATCACTAATGTTGCCTTCATGGTCCACATGATCATGCAGTTGTATTTTGGTAAAAAAATATTTTACCACCTTTTTCTGCCTTTCAAAATGTGCTACCTGATGCCATTAACTTTCTTGATCACTTAGTCTACGTGCAAAGAGAAGGAACAAGATTGCAGCAACATGTCATTTGACAATGAAAAGTGACACCTCCAGGTCACTGAGCAATGTTCAGAAATACACAGGTAAAAAAAAATATAGGAGGAGAGCTCTTTTCCTGCCAAAGGATTTTAATTTCTGTGCATGAGAGCACACCCCTCTCCGGCAGATAACGGGACGTGCATTTTGTTTTGTTTTTTGCTGCAGTTTCTCAACACCCCCAGCCTGGACAATGAAGAACTAGCACACTATTCAGCTTTTCTCTTTGTCACTTTACTCTCAACTCTTATCAGCATGCTCCTTGCACTTCCGGACAGCTGGCTTGTGTTCCTTCTCCCTCTCCAAGAGAGATGCACAGTATCAATTCATTCAGAGCAATATTAATTTGTGTCTTTTATATCTGTCTGGAGGTACGTTTTCACCTTGTTTGAATGATGGATTAGTTCAAACCATTCATTCTAGGTATACTTTTGTTTTAGTGTAATTTCTTCTATTCCTTTGCATTGACTGATCTGGTGATTTCATGACAATCACTGTGTTCAAAGGTACTTTCCAAAGTCTATAAACTGATAAAAGGGGGTTAATAATAAATACAATTAAACACAAAAGCATTTACTTGCCAAATGTATCCTGTTTATTTTTTTTTTCTAATAATCAGGTGACTTGATACATTTGTAATTTTTAATGGAAAGGAAAATGCTATGTACCCAAAACCACATTTTACGGCCCACTGAAATGCAACAGTTAAACATCATGCTTTGTTAAAATTCTCTGATAAATTGTAGCCAAGCTCAGTAAGAGGGCTGACTTTGAAACATGGCAGTAAGAACTATTTAACCTTCAAGGACACAACTCAGCTGATAATTTTTTTCTTCCTAGCACCTAATAAAACTGTTTCTTCCAGAATTGTGGAAAAGTTAAGTACAGTCCTGTCTTATTATAAGGTTTCCTGTTACAAGGCTATATGGTTTACACACATGTTATGTTTCAATATAAAGGGGGAAAAAAGTCCTCCGTATAACACACTCTTTGTTGCAATGCTCCCAACATTTTCCCTCATGGCAAAGAGTGTAATGAAAGTAAAAGGAATCCAGAAAGCTAGCTGGTCCCTTTCCTGTCCTTTGTACCGTCTTGGTTTTCTACTTCCTCTTGTTTTTACTTCCTATTTTGACCTCCTGGGCTAAGGTTCCTATTCCATCTAAGTACAACGGACTATTATATGATGTAAAAAGACAGCTTCTTGCCGCACTAGGGACTGGCAGACAATCTGGGCAACAATGAGATCAAGAGGCAAAGATCTCAAGTTACACGTGTGTCAATGGAAACACCTAATTGTGACATATCAGGCCTCAAATTCCTTCATTTCAAAGGTCTATTTCAATCAGGTAGCCACTGAACTTCTCTTTCTATTTATTCTTGTAACGGAATGTCTCTCGGCAACACATTAATAATAATTACCATCACACATACTTGTACTTCTTTTTGTAGTTGTTTTAGTCATGGTTGTGTTGTTCTCAATGATTATGACAATTTACCAGTTTGCAAATGTTTTAAATAACAGAGTATAAAGAATGCTAACTGTACATTGCTTTTTGCATGTACCCAAATAACTTTCTTCTAACCTCCTGGTTAGATGTTTGTTTCTACATGGCAAGCCTTTAAAAGACAACTATGACAAAAAATCTCTTCTGCTGTAATGCATCTAAAAAGCACTTTTGCACTGTATTCGGACTGTTTAAAAAAGCTTGGAGATGTTGTTCGAACTACTACAAAATTCAATAAAGATATATTGTTTAAAAAAAAAAAAAGCTTGGAGAAAAGAACATCAGTAAAGGATATGGGATGATCACTAGCCTCATGTTAATTTCACTGTAATACTATAAAAACACATCTAGTCTGCTGTTAAAGCATTTAACAATAGCCCAACAATCCACACACATTAAAAATCCATGCTCAATAAAAAAGCCAGCATCAATTACATCACAGGCTGTAGTGCAAAAGCTCAAAAGTAGATCATGAGTGGATAGGCAAACGTCCCCTCACGTCAGGAATAGTGGCCATCAATATTCTTCAGTATTTATCTTCTTCAGCAAAAGCAAGTGGAAGTTGATAAAGAAGCAAAATATACAAATATGCTGTAAAAGCACTACTAAAAACACACACCATGGAAGAAGATAGCTATCCTTTTAGAGAATGTATAAAAAGATCACAGGTCCTTTACTGAGGCAGAACACTGGCCCATGGACAGAACTGTTTAGGCCTTTTAGTGGTGGTGGTTCATTAAATCTCTTCCAAAAAAAAAAAGGCCTCTGGAACAATATTCATCCGACTTTCCCAACTTGCTGAAAAATCTCTCTCCAAGTTGACTGATCCTTACCTATTGAAGTACTGAACTTCACATGGACATGCTGCCTCAGTTCATGGCACTGCAGAAGACAGGCAGGTTACTATTCTTATGGAAACCTCAGTTAACCTAGGGGTTACTGGAAAGTAATCCCAAACAACAGGGCCAGAGAAGTTTAATTTACATCATTTTATTTACTCTTTGGACTTAAAACAATGCTACTTTTTGGCCTAAGGTAGAAATGCAGTATGTTTTAATGCAAATATGCATGAATGATTCAAAAAATGTTTATGAAAATAAATTTTAGGCACAAAAGTACCAAATATAATGCCAGTAAACAAAGCAGAAATTATATTCTTTTTAAGCGAGTCAAAAATCATGTGAGAATATTAGACAATTATGTGCCACCCTCTGGAGTCAAAAGCACTTATCAAGCCCACACAACACTAAAGAGGTCTATTTATTAATGCTCAAGAGGAAGATTACGTATTATTATCATCACGTACCTTTTTATCAATAAGAGTCTTTTTTTTTTTTTATATGACCAATTATTTCCGGCATGGTCACAATAACATTGTTCATGTATGTTATTTCTTCATATTAAACAGTTTTTTTACCTTTTTTTTCTTGTATCATTACAAAGAAATTTCTCTCTTGTAATGACAACTTTGTAAATGATCTATTGCGATAAGGGATTTTGCCTACTTTTTATACACTTTATTATTACCTTTATTTTCTGTATTCCCTCCCCCCCACCCCCAATGAAGGGGGAGTGTCCAGCCCCCCAAAACATCCCGTTAGCCTGTTGATAATTGTGGAAACAATAATTGTTGTTTTGGCGCTCCCTAGTGCTTGATTAGAAACATCTTTATAAATGTTTTCACTCAAGGTTCACACAACTTTTACTCAAATTGTGACGTTTTTCTAATTGGATTCAATTGGAAAAATGTGTGAATCATGGGTGAAAGTTGTGTGATTCTTGGGAGAAATCATTTACTAAATGCTCCTATATGAACTAGTACCAAAATCAAGGTACTATGTGATGCAGCAGCCTCTTAGGCTGGGTTTACACATAGGCGTATAGAATATGCGCGTTTGTCGCGCGTTTCGTGCTGCACGTTTTTACCGCGATTTGCGGTAAAAAAAATACGCAACAAACGCGCGTTTCCGATGGCTACCTGGCTGTATCCCAATGGCAAATCCTGTACTTCTTTGGGCATAGGGCGTTTTGCAGCGCGTTCCCACGTGCTGTAAAACGCCCAGGTGGGAACCATGCCCATAGGCAATCATTGGTTTTCACATGTTGAGCGTTTTACAGAGCGTAGGAACGCGCTGTAAAACGCCCAGGTGTAAACCAGGCCTTAAAGTTACCTTTCCTGACTGAGCCCGATCCTTTTTCATCTGTGTCTGACATGCTTCCCCTCTCAGACTCACACTGGGAGGGTTTCAGCAACAAAGGTAGTGATGTCAATCCAGAAAGTAGTGGGCTGGACAAGGTGCTGGGTGACAAGCTACAGGCTTCTGACTCAATAGTGGCAAAGCAACATTTTTTGAAACCTACATGAAAGTAGCAACTCTACTATGAATTCAAGATCAGTGCAGCATTGTTGCCACACCATCACAGGAAGCTGAGTTAGGTTGAATTCACTGGCAGGACCAACATGTATTTGTGGGACTTTGCAGGGGGGGTTTTGAGAAAATAGTAAGTTCAAATGCACATATGTTGTTGATGGGAGGCTATAGTTGTACTTTGAGTAATTACAAACATTGGGTGCATGTGTTCAAGCAGCATCTCACCTGTCTGCATTCCACTAGATTATAGAGAACATTCACTACATTCCAGAACACCAGTGCAGGTTTGAGCACGAGCATGTATTATGGCCCGTGGCCCTGTGCACAGGATCACAGGCAGACATGCATTAACTTGCAGACAGACATTAGTGTTCAGGCCTGCACACATTAGGGTGCAGGCACATGCACATTAGCATGCACGCTTAGCGCCAAATGGTCTATATAAACAGATGTGTGCCGTGGACAGATTGCTTAGTCGTCTTCAGCTAGTTTCTGATTACCTGTGACCTGACCAGCTTATTCTGCTTACCCGAGTATGACCCAGCCTGCCTTCTGACCTGCCTTTGAATCTCTGCCTGCCCATTTTGACCTCAGCTCATGCCGTCGACTTTGCTTCTGAGTCCTCATTTGGTATCCTGCTGCCCAGCTGTTACCAACCTCAGTCGACTCTGCTTCTTTCTCCTGATTTGGTACCCTGCCATCTGTTACTGACAATGGCTCGTGTCTCAGCAATGCTCCTGTCCTGACAACCCGATGTTGAGTTTTAAAAAGGTTATCTCTCTAGCACTCCATGGGGTTGATTTACTAACCTTATAAACACATCACAAACATGTATACACCTCTGTAGTGTGTTCCCTCAGAGCATGATCTATGGGTGGAATCTAAACACCTTTGTAGTGTGTACACACCCAGCAGGTGTGTTGTGCAAAGCCCTGCATGAATTGCAAGGTGATGTTGTGTAAATTAGCTCTATGTTGTGTTGCTTGCGTTGATGAATGCAGGAATGTAAATGCATGAGCTAACCATTTTTGTCTAAACTGTGAAGCAGCATTATATATGCATCATGTGCATGATTTTTCCATATATGGCATTAGTGGAAATATGGTTTTAGAGACTTTTTGGTTGATAAATACGTTTTGCTGTGTGAAAATCACACGCACCTGGTGCGTGCGTGTGTTTAGGTTAGTAAATCACCCCCCATGAATCAAAAACATGAGATAAAAGACTTCCTATGATCTACAATCCTTCCTACTATCTACAATTCTTAATATTTACCTCTTCCTAGAAGAGAGTGCAGTAAACATTCATTCGTACACTCATTGAGTATTTAGGGGCATCTGAAAACATGTCTGAATAGTCGGGGGAGATTCAGGAAGCATTCACTAAAAGTGTAGATTCTGCTATAGTCATCTGACAAGGATTTTACAGAGCATACATCTGTTTCCAGTGTAACTTTCTCTGGAAAATAGCTCAACACAGAGGGTTCACCTTCTCCGCAACTTTACCATTTTATCACCACCATCTTCAGGTGAATCCTGGCCGCATGAAGGCGCAATCATCAACATAAAGCAGTTTCTAAAAGTACGGCTATAAAATAAATCATTGGCACAACAGTTAACAGTTAACCCCCTCCCCAATGTCCCCCACCATTTAAAAAAAAGTACCTACCTCCAGAACACGTTCCTGTGCCTTCTCCTTCTCTTCATAACTGCTCCTGCTGGCTCTGACATCACAACCGAAGAACAGATCACTCTGCCGCTCACTGCTGCAGAGCCCACCATAGACCCCGCACAGCTAACCAGAGACCCTGCAGAGCTCACCTGAAAACTGACCCGAGAGTGACCCCGCAGAGCCCACCTGACACCCCGCAGAGCCCACCCGAGACCCCACAACATGCACCTGAAACCCCCACAGCACCCACCTGAGACCCCACACATACCAGAGACCCTACACAGCCCACCTGTGAGTGACCCTGCAGAGCCCACCATAGATCACTTCGCGCCCACCTGAGACCCCGCACAGCCAACCTGAAAGAAACCCTTCAGAGCCCACCATAGACTCTCTATGGTGGGCGCTTTAGGGTTTCAGGTGGGCTGCTCTGGGATCTCTTTCCCTGCACACTGTGCTCCTCTTACCTGTTAGCCCCAAGCTGCCCATGGCTGGGCCCCAGTCTCCTCGGCCTCCTCCACCGCCGCCTCCTGGCCTCCTCCTCCACCAGCGCCACAAGGCCCCGGCCGCCTCCTCCTCCACCAGCTCCAGTGCTGCCACTGCCGCCACAGGGCCCTGACCTCCACCACCATCGCCGGGCCCCGGCCTCCTTCTCCCACAACTACTGCCGGGCCCCGGCCTCCTAAACCGGGACCCCCTCTGCCCCGGGCCTCACAGTGACCGTGCGGGTCTCTATGGTGATTGTTACGCCACTGGATAGTGGTGAATATCCAAGCCTGCACTTATCTGCTCTGTGCCCGAATAACAGCTTCATTCATTTATATGGAAGACCAAGTCTGTCATTCAAGCAAGAAAACCAATTTCTGTGCTCTGGGGGCTAAGAAAAATCAGGAAAAAACATTTTAAACATCTACATGCTCAGAAGGATTGTGTCAGCTATAGAATCAAAGCATATTTGTTTTAAATTTGCTCTTGTAAAGTTGGGATTAACCTTATATTTCCTGTACTACCCAATCTGACTCTATTACAGGATGCTGCATACACATTATAACCATCTAGGTTTATCTAAGAAGCTGAAGGAGGAACACGTCTAATTTATCAAACAACGTCTATTAGGAACTCACAAGATTACATTAGTACTGTTGCTGTGTTGCAAAATAAGCCAGGTGTCTGATCATTTTCACTGTGTGGCTACTAGATAGGTTTGATTTGTATAATGCTCACAACTTACATGTGCTGTCTTAATATGGGGTGCCCCTCCAAATTCCTTAATACAACGTTACTAGCAACTGAACACAGTTGAGTTATCAGTAGACTACCTCTAAGAATCTGAATAAGGTATCCGTTCGATAAAAACAAATACTATCTCTTTGTATTTAGTTTTGAGTCCTGGCTTAGATTCTTTAAGTATTATAATTACATTACAGATGCTGTATATTCTTTAATATTTTATAATATATAAGATATAAATAAAAAAAATATAAATATAAAAACAGTCCAATGGAGACACTCACAGGCCTTGTAATGGAGCACTCCACAAACAAATGTATAGGTCGATGTTTCGACAAGGCACTGCTTCCCTTTCTTAAAATGTCGACCAATACATTTGTCAGTTTGTATCTAACTGTCTTAAGTGCACCCTAGAGATTTTTAATTGTGTCTGAGTGTGGTACCCACCACTGGACCCTTATATATATGTGTGTGTATAGATATATATGTTTTTTCTTTCGTTTCATACACAGTTTAGACTAGATGAAGTGACGTACTTAGAATTATATATTCTTTAAGTTTTATAGAAATCAATAATTACATACTAGGATTGTAAGCTCTCACAAACAGGACCCTCCTAACCCTCCTGTACTGAAATTGTATTGAACTGTACTCTCTCCCTTAATTTTGCAAAGCGCCGTGCAAACTGTTGGTGCTAAAGAAATCCTGTAATATATATTATATATACCTTTTTTTCCCATACACAGTATTAATGAAGTCACAGATTTAGAAGTAGAAAACTAAATTTAACTCAAATACTGTTGATGCTTATTTACAGTACTTTCCAAATTAAAGCTGCAGAGCCACCTAGTGGTTTTAAAAGAAATGTTCCAAAATATAAAAGATTAATGCCACAGGTAAAATTAAACAGGTAGCCAATTGCTCTGTAATATTGCATGACTTGCACTGTGTGATGCATTTCAAGTGTATTCAACCACAGTGATTAAAAAAAAAAAATGAAAAAGCAGGATGAAAAGGTTTTCTTGAACAAACAAAATTCTATCAGTGAATGTGGTTTGCGTTCAGGAAATTTCATAGATTTCCAGAAATTAATGTTAAAACCAAATGAAATTTTAAAAAACATTCGTCAGATATTATTAAGTACCTTAAGAGCCACTACTATGAAAATCAAACTATAACTGAATTGATATTTTTCTAGGTCTCTTTTGTTAAAAAAGAAAGCATAAAGACCTGGTGAAATCACTCTTTTTGATTTGGTCTCTAAAACTAATGTCATTGAATGGAAGCTTGCGGCCGTAGACTAACCAATGAGATATTATTACTATTGATACATCAGAATGGCCAATATTAATATGCTGCTTTACTTTTCACACCGTTGCTTAAAAAGAACATGATTCTAGTCTAGAACGTTACACACTGATCAGCTAGTTCTGATTAAAAAGATCGTACTAGAACATGATAGGGTTAAGTATTTGGACAAGGTTCTCCATGAAAATAAAATACTCCACTTCTTCAAACAGACATATTTATGCAACGGTCCTTGCAAATGATACAGGATTTTCTGCTGACAAATTTATATATCCCAGGATACAACTTGGTGCCAATATCTTTGCAATAAAACCCAGCAGGGATTATCACTTGTATTCAAACAATTCCAATTTATGATGAATTTTCATGTGGTTGTTTCAGTTTGAGTGGATTTACATCCTGTCACTCTGTTTTTCTCATCTCAGAATTCCTCCATTTTTAATAAGATGATTTTTTTCTTTATCCTCTTCGTTATTTTGGCCCAGAGTCCTTGCTCTGTAGAGAGCAGATGATAACAGCTGAAACTACACTTTAAATCATTTGTTTTACTGAATCAGTCACACATCTAATGAGACAGGATCTGTAGGATTTGGTATTAATTAGTCAAGGCTGAATATTTCTACTCGCGAGTCCCAAGAACTACCCGCACATACATATTTCATGGCTTGATATTTAAAAGCTGTAAGAAACAATATCCTGGGAAGCCAGTGTTGTTGCAGCAACACAAGTTCTCCCTGTAAGGTTCAGTGGTTGTTTTAGGAAAGTAGAAATAATTATTCACAGTTTCACCTATAGCAGCCACCTTTACATTAAAGGAGAACTATGGGCCATAGTTCTTAAAGGAGAACTATGAGGTGAGTGCTTTTCACTCACCTCATAGTTCTAGCCGACCTGTGACAATGAGACTGTCACAGGTCAGCTCAGTAGATCGGGAAGTGAGCGAACACATACAGGCGTTCGCTCACCTCTCGATCCTGTCACAGCTCTCTGCCGTGACAGGGGAGGGGCTGGATTCCCCCCTCCCACTCCGATCCGCCAGCGCTGACTGGCGGATCGGACGGGGGAGGGGGCGGGTACAGCTGACTCTGCCTCTAGAAAGGCAGAGCCAGCTGTCACTCACGCAGCTGGGCGGATCCAGACATAATTGTCGGGATCCACTTCAGCTGCGGCGTCTGAGTATACTGCGAGCAGTAGCTCGTGGTATACTGTGGCGTCTCAGTATTCCGCGAGCTGCAGTTCGCGGTATACTGAGCTTAGGGTGACGGGAGGATGCTAGTTTGTGTCCTCCCGTTACCCTAAGGAGAACTATGGGGAAAAGCCTTAACCCCGTAGTTCTCCTTTAAAAGGAGAACTATGGGGTCAGTGCTTTTCCCCATAGTTCTCCTAAGGGTCATGGTAGGACATAAACTAGCATCCTCCCGTGACCCAAAGCTCAGTATATCGCGAGCTACAGCTCGCGGTATACTGAGACCAATGCAGCCCGGACTGATCCCAACATTACTGTCACCCAGCTGCGTCAATCACGTGTATCTAGTGACAGTATCTAGAGGCATAGCTCGTCCGTTCTGCCAGTCAGCGCTGGAGGATCGGAGCAATGAGGGGGGAATCCCTGCGGGGAGCCGTGAGTGGCAGTCCTGGCTCTCTGCAGGGACATGATCAAGAAGTGAGCGAGCGACGGTATGTGTTCGCTCACTTCCCGATCTATTGAGCCAACGTGTGACAGTTTCATTGTCACACGTCGGCTTGAACTATGAGGTTGAGTGAAAACCACTCACCTCATAGTTCTCCTTTAAAGGGTATTTTTGGGACCTTGCATGGGGACTTAGAGAAAAAATAACTGTAAGTGCAGATGCATTTATACTTATGCCGCAGCACATATTTTTTTAATGGGAAGCCATAGTTCTATTTTAAATCTTTCAAAGGCAGAAAGATTTAATCTTAGACTAGATCTTCTCTGAATGTATGTTACTAACCTAGACTTCTGAACTTTCCACTGGTCTGTGCAAATGACACCTGACTTGACCACTGGTTTCCAACATTAAATTTATCCATGCCACGTGCTAAATTAATTGCATATATGGAAGACTAACTCGGACCTGGAGGTATTAGGGCTCACATAGACAGGTGTTCTTGTTAAAGGCAGCTTTTCCATTCGAACACAGCACTGCTCAAATGCATGTGCTTAAAGACTGGCCTGCTTTGTCTGCAATTCAACTCAATATGGCATGCCGTGTCCAAGAAAAGCAAAGCAGGTAAAATGCAGCCTCTGGATTCTCATCTAAACTACTGCATCAAAATCAATGGGAATCTGTTTTGTGTTTTATAATATGCCTTTATCTGAATGCTTTCACATAAGCAATAAAAAAAAAGATCACATTATTTTTGGCATGCAGTAATTTATTTGGAAAGATACTTGTTTACTGCCTATAACAACCACATTATATATGCAATACATATAACCACTAAGCCCAGAGTGCTTCCTCACGGCAAGAGTTTCACCATTACACCCATATGAAAATCTTGCCTTTTTTACACAGCCAGCAAAGAACCACAGAAACTATTTCACACAATGCAAAGGCTATGTAAACTCTGACAATGAATTTACCTCTTATGGTCCCCTTTGGTCTGGTAAAGTATACCAATGAAAGTAGAGGTGCACCGAAATGAAAAATGTCAAAACCGAAAAAAAAAACAAATTTAAAAAATATGTCAGGCCGAAACCGAAACCAAAAATGTTTTTTATTTTAACTTTTTAAAATATTTTATTTTTATAAACTTTATTTTTTTATATTTATTTTTATTTATTCATTTTTATTAAATATTTTTATTTTTTACTTTACTTTTAGGGGCTTTGGGGAAATATTAGGGGTCTAAACAGACCCCTGATATTTCCCTTTTAAAATAGAAAAAAATAAACAAAAATTCTGCAGCTCCGGTTATAAATGAAAAGGGATCCTCTATACTCCGTGTTCCTGTTCGTTCATAACATGAGGATATAGTATGTTTACTATAACCACAATCATGAATGAACGGGGGTGATGTAGATCATTTCCCATTCATTCATAATTGAGGCTATAGTAACCATACTATGTCCTCAAATATGTACACTCAGCAATCACTGAGTGTTTGCATTGGCTCTCCTTCCAGACACGCTGTCACAGGAGGCTGAGTGAGCGCTGTGGGAGGGTAGCTTAGCCTGCTGTGACAGCGCAGACTGTCCATGCCCACACTGCTCTCCTCTGATCTGACAGGAGGCTGAGCGGTGTGGGAGGAGAGACGCCGGCAGCTCACAAGGCTCTCCTCCCGCAGCACTTGGCCGCCAGTGACAGTTTGTCTTCTCCCCACTGGGACATAGAGCCGCGCCCAGCGGGGAGGAGAGAAAGAACGGATGCACCGCTGTGTCGGCCAGAAAACGGCACTTTCGGCATTATGTCAAAAGTGCCATTTTAGGCCGACATGTTTCAGCGGCCAATATATCAGTGTATCCCTAAATGAAAGTGTTTGGTTATATTTGTTTGAAAAGTGCAACAATATATCTATTGACTCTGCCAGATATCTTGTTAGTTGATAACTCCCTGTGCTTTCTGCCAGTACTTCACTCTTATCTGTTACATTGTTCCAAGTTCTCTGTGACAACTTCAGAACCCCTCCCCTTCATGTTTTGGAAAAGAGGAGAGAGACAGTGTTCTGTAGCCTTGTCCCAGGGTGACAAGGCTGCTTCTTCACAGATACAGTCACCTTAGGACTGGAAGTGTGTTGCTGGCAGGATCTCCAGTTGGAAAAAAGGCAAAAAGCTTAAAAAAGAAAACCAATGCAGCCAACACATCTAAGGATGGTAAGTTGCAATATATTACATTTATGTTGCTCGGTTTGCATCTATTTTTTTTTTTTTACACACTGGAACCATGCCATTACACAAATCCATAGCAACACTTAATTAAGATGCAATTCTCAGTCATGACTTCAACTTTTAATCGAGATTTGATTGTGGCCCAGGTCATAGCAGTAACATTGACCTGCCTGTGTGTGGTGTGTGTATACAAATTCAGATACAAATAAATTAATTTATTCATATACAGCATATATTTCAAATTCACAAGAATCACAATTTCCAGAAACACTTGTGCTGGGTTTTTTTTATGTTAATCATCATATCTGGTATGTAACAACGTCATTTTGAGCCACTAGACCATAATTCCCAATTGCCAGATGGAATTGCCTTGTTCCTGTGGAAACCTCAGACATATTTAATTGCATTGTTCGGATGCAAGGTAATATACAATGAAATGTATAAAGAAACTACACTAATAAATACAGGCTGATTCACTTAAAGATCTGAGAATGTTCACAAAATAAAAGGTGTGAAGATTCACTACAGTTATCCCATCAAGTGAAAAGAAAATCCGTCTACCTTTTCAATTTGCACACGATTGGATAATTGAAGTGAAAATTCACACAATTTATAGTATGCACTTTCTCAAATGCTTTAGTAAATCAGCTTCATACGGTAAAAAAAACATGTGAGTTACTACATCAATACATTCAGAGTGCCTATCTGCCAATAGGTCAAATATAATTTGAAAGTTTATGTGTCAGGATCTAGTCAGAGTATATACTGCAGAGTTTCATCACCTCCAGCAGACCCCTTTCCCATAAGGCAAGTGCGCCTACCGGTACTCGGATGCCCCCAGGACTTGGACTGTGTACTCTGACTATGAATGTCACAGGCAGCCCCTAAGTACAGAGCAGTAGTACTGAGTGGTGACCAGATACAAGAACTAAACAGAAAGCAACATACAGAAAGACAGAAACAGGTATCAAGATAAACAACAGGAAGAGATTATAAGATAAATAGAGGTAAAGGATTCATGATCAAGACAGGTACAGCATACAAGACAGGACGAGGATGCTAAATAGGAACTGGATTCAATATACAAAACAGGACTACGATACAAGGTCAAGATATAAAGAGGCAGGAACAGGCTTGTGTTGACAGAACAAGACAGATCTATCACATACCCAGAGCCCTTGGCTTGTGATGATTAAATAATGTGCCCCTAACCACTCCCCAGGCTGAGAGGTGTGTGGCCAGGCTCATTGGTCCACAGCTGATGGAGAGGTTCTGAAGTTGTATGGCTAGGCCCACAGCTGACAAGAAGACTGGAATAGGTGAAGTGGCAACAGGCAATCACCAGACGGAGCTGGGAGGTTGCGACAAGCATATGAGCATTAGACATTTATATAAAATATAAATTAATTTATATAAATGAATTTATATGAAGAAAAACAGCTTAAGATTACTTCTGTAGAAATATGGCCATTTCAAACAAGAACAGTATTTGTTCATAGTTATCAATGTACAATGTAGAAATAGGAACTCACGCTGGGCCAAAGTGTGTGCAAGCTCACACAATTAGAAGGCACCATTAGGGGGAAAAACAAATCAAAATATTTATACTGGTGGTGTCAGCTGCTATACAAATGTGACTCAATTTTAAAGATCATGGCAAACTTCCAATTAAATAGAATGCAGTAACCTGATAAGATGTGGAACCCTATCCGATATAAAACTGGTTATATGTGTTGTCAATTGATAAAGGAAGTGCTGAAAAAACGTCTTTTACATGCAGACATTTAGAAAATTACAAGAGATTTTCATGGATGCTGCCATGCTACAATAGACTGTTCAGGGCCACATCCATGATACAGGAGACGGATGGAAATTTTTGAAGCAGTGGGACCATACAATCTTACCTAAAACCTGCTTTTTACCACTACCATTTTATGAGAGGCTGTGACATCACAAGAGGACTACCAACTTATACGAGTCTATATGTTACATCATCATGTTACAAGAGTCTACATCAACGTTCAAGAGACTTTTCAAGGCTGCTGGTATGCTACAAGAAATCATTCAAGGCCACTTCCAAGGTACATGTAGATGCCAAGTTTTACTAGGTCCCTAGTGAGTGCTGCAAAGTTACAGGAGTTGTTACAAATGGTCGCCAAGTTGAGTCTGCTACAGACTGTTGCCAAGTTACAGGACTCAGACTGAGACTGACCATGTGTAATGCACATTAACTCCTTCACACCAAAACTAATGTGTTTGAATTGTCCTCTACCGGCTCAGGCAGTACATGTGGCACCTGTGGCCAATAAGCATGGGGCTTTCAGGGTTCCTGTGCCTCTCAGGGGGGAACACTAAGATATCACCCTCTTTGGGACACCCTGGGGAGCGACCCAACCTGACTGACCAGGACCCAGGCCCTCCATCTATCCCTCTATGCCTTCTGACTTAGGTTTCACTTCTTTTCCCCGGGACCCATTGGTACAGAATAAGATAGAGCCCACACCAGGCTCCATTAGGGTGTTTACTCCACATAAAAAACAATAGAAGAACAGTAAGCCATAGAGAGAGAGTGTGGTGTCCTGCAGTGAGTAGCATTGTCCTAGCTTATTTACTGATAAGTGGTAGAATGGCCTTAGTTTTCCCCCTAAAGGAAGCTCACAATGGAATGGCTCCTTACTACATGGTCCCTCCTGGATATGCTTTACATGGGCCAACAGTGCCACACACATAGGCATCTCAGAACTAACTACACCAACTTCGCACCTCTTATTTTTACCCTTCCCACAAGTAGGTACAGGGTCAGAAAGCAACACCAGGGGGCTCCTAATACCAGCGCTGTACCATGAGCTCTATGGGGACTTCTAGAAGTGACACGGGAGAACTATACTACGGCACTCACCTACATTGGTAATTTACAAGAATAGGACTAAGATTCTCACTAAATTACAGGATTAGAACAGAGACTGCTGCCAATGTAGAGGCTACTGGTTGACTGTTGTAACTTACTTAACATGAGAACAATGCAAACTTTCTCTGCGTAGACCAAACCCTGGGTCCCAAACTAGCCCACAATCGTACTATATCACAACCAAACCCACAGAAGGACTCAGGTCTCAGTTCTGAAAGTAGTCATCCACCTACTCATTTTTGGTAAAGCATTGTTTCTATAGTTTCCAGTAAGAACTTGATATTTATATGCAGCATTGTCAGGTTCTGTGACTTAGATTAATGTTGCTAGGAGAGGCTTAGAAAGCTTTTGTTAACATGGGTCACTTCATAAAGTGTTAAAGTGATTAAACCAAAGAACAAGTCCCAGTTTACAATAACGTACCTCAAGCTGTATGCACTATTAGATCTATTAAAAGGAAATTGTAACTGTTATCCTTAGTAACAGTTTCCTTAGAGAGAAGATTACAACATTAGCCAAAAATCAAGATATTTTTGCACTATTTTATTATATTTTGTTATAGACTATTAGGAACTTTGCCATAGAATGACAAAGTGTGTCCCGACAAACTCAATTTATTGATCATGTATTTGCCAATAGTGGCTAACCTCCAATTCACAAATATGTACCTGAAGTACCGGAGATATCTGATGTATGAATAAGCTTCTAACTCTGAAGACAGCTAGCAAGAAACATAATATAGAGACCTCTCTTCACACTTCAACAACTGCACTGGGGATTATTCATAGAGCAGACAAATACACCTGGATCACATGTCCTGAAAGGCTCAGTGTAGTCTGCTCCTTGGGTTCTGGTGTGACCCTAAATAGGCCATGACAACAACCATCAATGTGGCATTAGACTATTATACACAGCGTGGATTTTAAAGTTCATAATGCACTAGATGTAAAAAATGTACCGTCCTCATACTTAACGACATGGCCAGATTTACATCTTAGTGACCCAACCTGACTGACCAGAACCCAGGCCCTCCATCCATCCATCCATCCCTCTATGCCTTCTGAATTAGGTACATAGAGCGATATCGCGTGGAAATATGAGCGATATCGCTGCAAGAATCGCTCGATAAAATCGCTCAGTGTGAATGGGGCCTTAAGGAGTTCCCTTCACTGGAACTAAGGGGCCAAGCCTAAACCCTGAAAAACAACCCCACACCATAATCCCCCCTCCACCAAACTTTACACAATGTAGTCAGGCAAGTACCGTTCACCTGGCAACCGCCAAACCCAGACACGTCCATCAGATTGCCAGACAGAGAAGCGTGATTCATCACTCCAGAGAACACGTCTCCACATCTCTAGAGTCCAGTGGTGGTGTGCTTTAAACCACTGCATCCGACGCTTTGCATTGCACTTGGTGATGTAAGGCTTGGATGCAGCTGCTCCACCATGGAAACCCATTCCATGAAGCTCTCTACGTACTGTTGTTGCGCCAAACTGAAGGCCACACGAAGTTTGGAGGTCTGTAGCTATTGACTCTGCAGGCAGTTGGCGACTTCTGCGCACTGTGCGCTTCAGCATGCGCTGACCTGGCTCTGTCATTTTACATGGCCTACCACTTCATGGCTGAGTTGCTTCCACTTTGTTATAATACCACTAATAATTCACTGTTAAATATTTAGTAGTCATATAATATATGTATATAGGTGCCCTTACACCTGTATGTGTGGAGGGTGTTGCAAATGTTTGTAAATTGTGTGTGCATCTGTTTACTTGCTTTAATCATTAGTGGTGCAGAAAATCTTAAATGTGAGTCAGTATAACCATGCAGGGTGAAAAGGGACTAAAGCAATTAAAAAGCCCTGTAACAGAATCAGTGCGTACAGTAAATACTTCTTAAAACAGAAGGTATTCACATGTCTCATTCCATCACATATCCCAAAATCAGGACAATGGGTGGTATTGCTTTACATCCCATTGATTAGATACACATTCAGAATCACTGGTGTATAGTGCAGATATAGCCTAATATTATAGAGCCATTTATTCCAAACTGAATACTAATGTTACAGGCTATTGGGCCTTCATAATGTGAAACATCAGTATGCAGTTTGATATAAATGACTCTGTAATATTAGGTTATACTGTATTTGCTCTATATGCCTGTGGTTCTGAATGTACATCTGGCCAATGGGGTGCAAAGCAATGATTTGCATGGCTCCACCCATTGTCCTGAAATGAGGCATCACCCTCTTATATTTGAGGATATGTAATGGAATGAGACGTGTGAATATCTTCAGTTTTAGGAAGGCTATAATGTGTGTGCCAAATTTAATTTGACTGAAGAAAAAGCAAAGTGCCAAATAGATTAGCTATATATTTCCAGAAGAGAAAGGACCTTTCACAAATCTAGAGCCGATTGTTTTTCCCACTCTAAATGATAATTGCTACTGAAAGAGAAAGACGTTCAAAACATGTTGGGTACCAAGGGAACTACCTTTAGTACTGTGTAGAAAGGACCTGCACCCCGTAACATTTATTCCTCTGTTGTGTGTTAGATTGCTACTGCATGCATGACAGCAGCATTCAGGAAAGAGTAAAAGGGCCCATGTTGAAGGTGCTTCGATGGACAATAGCAGCATTTTTTTGGACATTAGCTTGAGACACTTTGAAAATCATCCAGAATTCACTGCAGGTCCAGTTGACCTGTATTTGGCCTACATTGTCTGCTTTCACATTACCATACAATTGTATGGGGAGAAAAGCAATTCTGAAGCAAATAAAAGCCTGTCAAAATTGTCCATTACTGCCAGAATGGTGTACCTGGCTAAAGAGCAAGTTTTGCATGACATATGTGGAGCAGGTCTCGGAGCTTTGTTCTGTGCAGAATCATTGGCCCTGCGGTGTCACCTTTACAAAAGGAAAATGACTGCAGTCTCCACGAACACTCATCCACCCATGGGCTTTGTGAGGCCAAATGGTCTGTCTTGCATCCAGCCCCTATATGCTTGCTCTGCCTCCTGTTCTAACAGAAGATCTTCTCTCTGGCTGAACCTGCTGCTTGAGATTGCAGACAGTCATTATCTACCTCAGCTAAAATGGGATATGGCTTGCTCTACTCCCAAGCAAACAACTGATGTACACATTAACCCTTATGCTTCGCCTCCCAACCCTTCTGGAAGCAGGTACCCCTACTACAGTAGAACCCAAGGGCCTAGTGTGCCTACAACATACTCTGCTTGTGTACAATGGTACCATTAAAGAAGTAATACTAGGATGTACTATTTAAGAAGGCATACAATTTGTTTATGCGTTGCATTCCCCTTGAGCCAGGCAGGTTTCAGTCAAGAATAGAGAGAGCCTTTTGACTTTTCTCTGTGGGCTCTCATGTTAACCCTTCCTCATACCATTTCTTCTTTTCTACTAGACCTGCTAATAGATTTTCAAACATATATCCAGAAGTAGACAAACAAAAATAAAAGGATAAATTGAAGACAATACCTACGTTTTCTGTCTAAACTTTACCCTATTGTCCGGAACACAGGTTTACATTTTAAAAAAGTGAGCCAATCTTAAAGTAACTGTAAACCGAACACATGTGATCTATATCTTAGCAATGCTTAACCACGCTATATATCTTACAATGTTAAGAGTACCTTTTTTGCTTCCTTTTCATAGCGTGGACTGTGGGCAAACTTCAAATGACATTTGCTGCCTTGTACTAATGTCTCATGTGTCAGAGACAGGCAAAAGTACCCTAAGGTTATAGGCAGGAATAAGGGGATGATTGACCTCCCCTTGCCTAGTGTTTGGCAGCCATTCACTAGCTAAGCGCGCGTCAAGAGGTGAGCACACTAGAGTGTCCTGCAACTCCTAGCAGAAATACTAGGAGCGCAAACAGACCATGCCAGCACAGATCTGCTTCCATGCTTGGCGTGGTCAGTATTTAGCAGCTACATGCAAAAAAAAATTAAAAGGTTACATTTATTAAGAAGTATCTGTAAAAGTCAACACATATATGTAATTCAATTTTTTGGGGTAACGTACACTTTACTGCTACATTTGCATAATTGTGTATATGGCATCGGGCAATACATAGAGTCAAAGGAGAACTATGGGGTAAGTGTTTATCCCCATAGTTCTCCTAAGGGTCACTGGAGGATGCAAGTTTCTAAAGCTCAGTATATCGCGAGCTACAGCTCGTGGTATACTGAGACCTCCGCAGCCGGGATGGATCCCGAGATTTCTGTCAAGATCCACCCAGCTGCGTGATTGACAGCTGGCTCTGCCTATCTAGAGGCAGAGCAAGCTGTACCCGCCCCGTTCCCCGTTCTGCCGGTCACCGCTGGAGGATCGGAGCATGGAGGGGGGGGGATCCCTGCAGGGAGCCGTGAGTGACACTGCAGGGACATGATCGAGAAGTGAGCGAGTGACGTTATGTGTCTGCTCACTTCCCGATCTTTCGAGCCGACGTGTGACAGTTTAATTGTCACACGTCGGCTCCAACTATGAGCTTGAGTGAAAATCACTCACCTCATAGTTGTCCTTAAAGACCTGAAATCCTGGAAAGTGCAACACCAGATACTCAAATGTGAAGTCCTACTGATTATACTGAAACCCACACAAAACAGCATGCACTTATTTCATAAAATATTGACAAGCAATATAACGTTACTTCATAAAATATTGACAAACATTTTAAGTAGCAGGTGACATTATTGTATTTTAGCTTCTTCCATGAAAACCCAGCATGTAATTCTGAGAAAACTCAGAATGACATGCTTTACAACACATCCATGGCAAGCATGGCCTGGAATAAATATAAAGCTAACAAATTGCAGATTCTCCTGTAAAAATGAGATATCAGAAAAGCTACCTATTAAATATTATTGATCTACATGATGACACATATGTTTAATATAATAATATAAATGGTGCATATCTGATTGACAGGCTATACCTGTGAAAAATTAAATCAGATTAATAATAATATTCCCATAAAGCTTCAAAATATAGCTAGAATATTATTTTAAATCAGTTCTCACATTTTGACTTCAGCCTGTGGGTCAGTCTTCTAATTACTGAAAAGGCCTTTTAATCTACACTAAATCTTCTCGTTATGTGCCATTCTGTATCTGACAAATTGTCTCATCCATCTTTATACACAAGTCTAATTTAAGATTTATCTCATAATGCCTAAATCAACTAAACAAACAGCAGAACCCACATCCCAATTAAAACTGACATAGTCATTGTTATGGTTACCCTAGAGACATGGCAATAAAAAATATATGCCCACACACATTCTTTTCAGTTGGTGTTTTTGTATATTTTACATTAAATCAATTGTGCTACACAGGCAGGTATAAATAGTTTCAGAAGTTTTTACAAATTTGTTAAAAAAATACCTTTCACTCCTCCAAATGACCCATGAGTCATGTTGCAAGCAGTTCGCTGTAGATTATGTTCATACATCAATTTAATTTGATACTGATTGCCATGCTCCACATTTCCCAATGTACCTTTATAGAGACAAAGAATGCAGTTTTGTTAGTCGGAAAAAAAAATTGCCCATGATTTGCTAAAACACTAATTACGTTACATGGATTAAAACAGTTTTCACATGTTTTAAGACTCTGTAAACTACTGTGCTGAAAAAGATCCCATTGTTTACAGACCTCAATAGCTCAAGTGCAAATGAACCCACATATCTGAAAGATCAAATGAGTAAATCCTCCTCCTTCCCTGGCTTCCTATTTATACAGCTATTAGCCATGTTTCACAGTGAGAGAAACTATGAGTAAACAAGTATCCATTTATATGATAGCTCATTCTTATTTTTCTGAATTGTCAACATCTGTAATATATATTAGGGATGCACCAATACAATTTTCTCCAGACCAAGTACAAGTACCTATTCTTTTCCTCAAGTACTTGCCAATACCAATTACAATTTTTAGTGTCATGCAACAGTTTTTCTAAAACAATACAGACAAATGATTAGTCCCAGGGCCTGGTCGCAGCTGCAACCCTTGCAACCCTGGTATTTCTGCCGGTGACTCCAAGATGTAGAGGGACTACAAATCTCAGCAATACATTATACAACAATAAAGAATACCACCAGCTATAGAGGACTACAAATCCCAGGGATACATTATACAGCAATACCGAATGGCACCCGGCTAAAGAGGACTTTTTTAAATGAAGCCGGTGCTGTAAACAAGCTCCGGGCTTCACAGAAAGGCTGCCGAGGTCCCCAGCAAGGTCCCAGTGAGCGATTTAGGGTTTAAAGTGGGCTGTGCGGACTCTCAGGTGGCTGTGTAGGTTATCTGGAGGGCTGTGCGGACTCTCAAGTGGGCTGTTGGGCTCTCAGGTGGGCTTTGCAGGGTCTATAGTGAGTTATGCAGACTTTCAGGGTGCTGTGCAGGTTTTATGGTGGGCTCTGCAGACTCTCAGGTGGGCTGTGTGGGCCCTCAGGTGGCTTTGCAAGTTTTCTGGTGGGCTTTGCAGGTTCTATGGTGGGCCGTGCGGACTCTCAGATGGCAGCGCAGGTTCTATTGTGGGCTCTGCAGGCTCTCAGGTGGCTACGCAGACTCTATGTGGGCTGTGGGGAACCTCAGCTGGCAGTGCAAGGGTCTATTGTGGGTTGTGCTGGGTTAATGGTGGCTGTGCAGCTTTGTGCTGGGCTGTGTGGGGTTAATAGCAAAACAAATGATTATCCGCGCTATAGTGCTCTGCCCCAATCTCCTCAAAAACACCCTATTGACAGCTGCAGAGATAGAGAGAAGCTATATAAACTTCTCCCACAATATATTAAACAAAAGACACTGCGCTATCTTTAAATATTATAAAACTCTAAGTGCATATACTTAGTGACAATTATACAACATGTTCACTCCAACTTATATATAGTCCATATAAAAATATTCCCAAAGTTGATGTGATTAAAAATAAATGTGATGAAATCCTTGTGTTCACTTTCTTTACATCAGTGAGTCAAATAATCATTGTATATAATTGTTTAATATATGTGTGGGGTTAATGCTGGGCTGTGCTGGGCAGTATGGGGTAATGTTGGGCTGTGCTGCTCTGTGTTGGGCTGTGTGGGGTTAATGGTGGCTGTGCTGCTCTGTGAGGTCTCACTTTGGTCCTGGTCATTCAGTCGGGTGGCGGGCACGGGCTGCATGGAGGAGGAGGAGAATTTAGCCGGCACCGTAAGTAAGCGCCATCGTTCACAGGAAGGCTACTGGGACCTCGGCAGCCTTTCTGTGAAGCCCGGAGCTTGTTTAAAGCACCAGCTTCATTTAAAAAAGTTAAAGCGCCATTATCGGCACTTTGTATCAGGGCATACTCGTACTCATGAAAATGCCCAGTATCGGCACACGTGTGTGTGTGTGTGTGTGTGTGTGTGTGTGTGTGTGTTTTACACACACACACACACACACACACACACACACACACACACACATATATATAATCTCATTTTTCCCTTACTGACATTCTTAAAGTGACAACACCACTCCAAGCTTACTCCCGTGATGAATTACAATTACAATTTAATTTTTTATTAGCTAATTTGTATTGAGATTGTAGTCTGGAGCGGCTACTTTACAATACACGCAAGGACCATGGGGAACAAAAGTAGCCATCCTCCAGAAGGAAGGACAGTGCCAACATGAATACAGAGATGATTGGAAGATCTACAGCTGAATGGTGCACAAATAAGCTACATTTCTGTTAATAGTTAAGGTACCGGAGTGCATTTTTAAGACTTAAAGTGACATTAAACCCTCAGATTTTTTTAACATAAAACAATAGTGTAATGTGTGCCTTACTGTAATCCATTGTTGTTTCCCTTCTCTTTGCTGCTCTTCCTTTTAAATCTGTATCTGTTCTCATGCTCTGCAGAACTTCTGTTTTGCAGCAGACTGCCTTGTCTCAGGAATGGATATACGGTGTCTGTGTATTAGTTTCTATAGGCTTGTAACCTGAGCCAGCACTACAGGAAGAGGCCCTGAGCTGCAAAGGGAAGTTCTGCAGAGCATGAGAAGACATTAAGGATTTAACATAAAACAATACTAAAATGTGTGCCTTACTGTAATCCATGGTTGTTTCCCTTCTCTTTGCTGCTCTTCCTTTTAAATCTGTATCTGTTCTCATGCTCTGCAGAACTTCTGTTTTGCAGCAGACTGCCTTGTCTCAGGAATGGATACACGGTGTCTGTGTATACGTTTGTATAGGCTTGTAACCTGAGCCAGCACTACAGGAAGAGGCCCTGAGCTGAAAAGGGAAGTTCTCCCCAAGCATGAGAAGACATGAGGATTTAAAAGGAAGAGCAGCAAAGAGAAGGGAAACAACCATGGATTACAGTAAGGCGCACATTACAGTATTGGTTTATGTTAAAAAATCTGAGGGTTTAATGTCACTTTAACTCCTGTGTTTAATGTCACTTTAAAATCTGATTGATCTGAGAGAACAAATAATAAAATAGAAGGACATTTTGGATTGAAAGTGGCTTCAGAGACAGACATGTCCATAGAGAAAGCCGTTTAAAACCTATAAGAAAACATTTACTAAAACTAAAAGGATAGAAATATTAACATCATCATTCACGTACTCAGGCTGTCGAGGTTCATCATTCATATTAATCATCATTCGTATGCACTACATCTTCACAGCAAACAGCTTACTCTGACACACATATGTGTGTGAGGTGTCATAAGACACTTTACATTTAATTGGCCTTTTCAGATTTCATAAACCTGTACCAGGCCATGACATATCTAAAGAGCAAGAGTAGAAACTGGCCATATTACCACCTATCAGGAATGAAAATTCACTTGTGTAAAAAAGGTAAATTTTTCAATAAGTTACGCAAAATGTTATATGAACCAGAAGCAATGTTCACAATGGTTCCTCTCTGAGCTGTCTCACAAAAGAACATAATTACATATAAGATCTATTGTCTTTGAAAAGAAAGGCCTTTGAAAAGAAAATACGCAGTCTCACTTCATCTCATATTTTTTGCTGTGATCTGTTTATATGTCTAAACATTTTCCCTTTTTTTTTTTTAACCAGGTTATTTTGAAGAATTTTTGTAACCAGCTAAAAACAGAAATATTGAACACTACAAAGGGAATTGTAGCATAGACAAGGTATTCCAATTACAAGCACAAATCATAGTGCCTACTGATAAGAGGTGGAAGTTGGAACAATGGTAAGGGGGGCAGTAGGAAAATAGCAATAGGAGGTATGGCATTCCAAGAGTATAAGAATGTTTAGACTTGACTTCCATCTTTCAGAAAATCAGCATCCCATGTGTAGGGCTCGGCAGCAATGTTAGAGAAGTTAGAGGTATGCTCAGGACTGATGCGGTCACAGAGTGAGGGGGGAGGTAAATGGTCTCTGTCCTGTTGCTGGTCTAGGAAGTAGAAGTCCAGGTGAAGAAGTCAGGCTGGGATTCTTGGGGTCCTCAAGGTGGATGGGGAGGAGAAAAGAGAGAAAGGGCAGAATGAGTGGTAGCAGGGTGTGAATGGGTAAGGGAGTGCAGGATGGAAAGGGATGAGGAGGGGGTGGAATGTGGGAGGGTGAGTGAAGATCAGGACATATGACCTTTACCATGACTTATAGGATCTTAATGTTTATTTTTATTTTAATTGTTCAGTTATGTACATTGTTTTAATAATTACCTGAGACAGAATATACACAGAGTTTTCTTGGATGCAATACAGCAAGATGGAGAAGTTCCATACCCCTACAAGAGATACGTAAACAAAACAGCATATGGTAAGTGGTTAAGTAAGGCAAGCATTACAAAAATGATATTGGTGCTACATCAAGACACACAAAGAAAGGGGTTTTCCTTATCAATAAAATTGAAGTGCAAGCTGAGTCCATGTAAGAAGGGGTCAATAACATTAACAAATGTTGTATGTAAAGCAGCTGTTCCTATACAAATTCGGAGATACCAAATAAGGTACAGCAGAGAAATTAGCTAAAATGTTGAAGTGTATGCAAACCCTAATAATGAACTTCTTATTGGATCCTTTTTGGTTTGTGAAATATGCCACTGAGGCATTTCGTCATACCGGATCAATTAAATGCTAAAAAAAATACCTGCTGATCCTGCAAGTAATCTTGTAAACTGATATCTTTCTTTGCCTTCTGCCTCTGCTGACTGTTATCAGTTAGTTTTATCCTCCCCTCACCTCCTCTAGTCCTAACCCACCTCCTGTCCTAGAATGAAAACATTACTCATGCATAAATACATTACTGAATGTGTACGGTCATTGTAGAACAGGCAGTATGCTACTGGCAGGATCACCAGGTAAAAATAAAGAAAAAACATCCTCAAAAATAAAATGCAGCCACCACATCAATGTACTGGTAAGTTGCAAAAGTGCATTACATTTAGTTTGTTTGTGGTTTGGATACACCTCAAGTGTAACCTATTATCTTTTCCAGCATTTGTTAGACCAAGGGAGACATACAAAGGCTGACCATAGTTGGTCTCATTTATAAAAGTCTTCTACGGCTCATTCTCACAGACCCAAATACAGGCGTATTTGCAGTGCCTGGGAGCCCCAGCTGCTGCATTTTGTGCCCATAGGGATGTATGGAGGAATAGAAGAAATCTTGAAAGAAAAAGAAAAGTGAGTGCTGTTGACTTTTCTTCTATTCTTCTGTGGATGAACACGGCACTATCTGTGGTTGTCACTACAAGCACCACAATATTTACTTTGGTCGTAGGTAGGGATGCACTGATACCGGTTTTTCAGTATTGAGTACCAGTACCGATATTTTGCTTTCGGTACTCGGCGATACCGAGTACCTATACCGGCGTGGAGCCAGTGATTGCCCGGGAAGCCGGACGGCATGTAATAACATGCTGCACAGCTTCCTGATTACCCGGGAAGCTGGCTCCATGTTGTTTGGCCAGTTCGATTGTGTTTGGCCGGGAAACCGGCTTCCCTGTCAATCAGCATTGAGCCGGCTTCCCGGCAAGTCAGGAAGCCGGGCGGCGAGTGCTGATTGGGTGGAAAGCAGGCTTCCCAGTAAATCAGCATCAAGTCGGCTTATTGGCCAATCAGCAAGGCGCCAGCTTCCCGGCCAATCAGGAAGCCGGGTCATTACTCACCCGGCTTCCCACTGCCGATCAGAGGAAATTTTCATCTGACCGGACGTTTCTGATATCAGGAAGGTATCGGAGCATTTGGGCGAGTACGAGTACTCGCCCAAATACTCGGTATTGCCACCAATACCGATACTAGTATTGGTGCATCCCTAGTCGTAGTGTTGTATGGAGTGTGTCTGGCATTTGCATCTTTCCAGATGAATTTATGGACGAATACTGAAGTTATGCCTATACATGTGCACATATAAATACAAGTACACGTTCACAAGTATGGGTGTATGTACAACCGCAAACAGCGTATTGTTTACCAGGTGCCGCAAATACAGGTATATTTTAAGCTGCATGCTCATATGCTTGTATTTGCATCTATGCCATGGGAATGAGCTCTTAGAAAAGAGTTGACAATCTCCAGCTGAATAAAATATACAGAATTGCTGCTGAAGCAGAACATTTGTAGTGACTGGGCATTTAAATGTAGGCAAAACTTCAGAAAATGCTTTGCAATTTGGATTTCAAAGGTCTTTACTGATGGCATAGAAAAGCAGACTTTAATCTGGTGGGTAGCAGTACGATATGAAAAGAGATTTCAGGCAATTACAGAAGCTGAATTGAAGAATTATATTATAACTTCCAAAAAAATACATATGTGAACTAGTAGGTTCTTGAATTTATTTGCTTAGAGCTTTTTTTTTCTCAAACCCAGATCTGCCTAGAAAACTCTCAAGCATCTCTGCAAAGGATAACAATTATTTCAACATAGTGTGAAGCACATAGCACATAGGAGTGCTATACTACATGTAACAGAAACAGAATTTTCAGACACTAACAATATCATAAAAAAATTCAACTAGTAACTAAAATCTTTATTTTGAAGAAGTTGGAAATGGCAGCCTAAATACCCTTTTAGTACAGATGGCTTTACGTGCTTAGTTATAACGAAATTCTGCTTAATGACCCTGGATACTATGGGGTCCATTTATAACCAAACATTTTTATAGCTTATTCATGCAGGGAACTGCATGCACATTCACTCTGTGTGAGTTAACCAGCTGCTGTGAGAATAGGGCAAAAATTATGTTTTTAGTGTCATTTTTCTTCTGGCTCAATGTTCTTCAATAAAGTCATTAATAAAAAATCGGGAAACCACGGAAACTACCACGTTATGGCCACTAAATGGAGCTAAGTATCATAAGAAATAAATACAAAGCCTATTTGCCGAAGTGTGATAAGGTTGTACCGCGTCTCACTGCTGTGCGATGCATGCCATACTTTTTTACGAGCACACCACCGGAACGCATTGGTGTGAACTGTCACCATGCATGGCAAACTGCTTTGTCATGCATTCGGGCTGCACTGGAAAAAATGGCCAGAACAGCCCGAATACAGATGGTGTAAGCCAGCCCTTAATGTTGTGGCTGCATCATTATTCCTTTTTTAGCCTTTTTTCAACTGGTGATCCAGCCAGTAACACATTTTCTGACTCAGGCCTCATGCACATCTGGGGATTCCTGCAGGAAGAACCTGTGGATTCTTGCTGCAGGAATCCCAGGTGGATCCATACAGATACAGCCGCTGTGCCCATTCACGTTAATGACAGGGTGACAGCAGCCTCATCTGTCCCTGGCTGTCCGCAGGTAATCATACCATGGACAAATGCAGACCCTGTCACCCTGTTAATAACTTGAATGGGCACAGCAGTCACATCTGTAAAGACCCACCTGTTATTCCTGATGCACAAATCCACAGGTTCTTGCCACAGGAATCCCCAGACCCCAGGTGCATGAGGCCTTAGGGTGGCTCCATTCTATGGAGTTGTAACGGAGCCACCCTTGAACCTCTGCATTGTCAACAACAGTCTGTCTGAGTCCAGGAAAGATTATCCGTCTCTAAGCACTGGTAATCAGTGGATGTCCAATTACATCTGAACAGCTCCAGCTACTGTTAGCCTATCATTGCTTTGTATAGGCCAAATGGCGGCAGCTAATCTCAAGCGCCATACTTAGATTGGGGGATCCATAGATTCTTGCCACTGGAATCCCCAATATAGCCCTAATCACAAGTGTGAATGGGGCCTTTGCCAGCTTTGTACACACACACACACACAACCCAGTAAACAGACTACATAATGGCGCCTTTTAGAGTACAATGTCGGTATATACAATAGCTTCAGGACACCATTGTCAGGTAAAATAATAGCAAGGCTGCTTGGAAATGATTCTGCTTATATTCCCCTTTATTATAAATGCAGATATATGCCAACCTTCTGGCTCATAGCCTACCAGGTTCTAATAATATAAATGCCAAATAATATTAATCTTGACATAAATTTAATTTATTGCATTCACAAACAAGAAATAAATCCTAATGTAAGAACTGCTTAGCATTGATATCAGACAAACTTGAAAAATGCATCAATCTCAGTGCAGACATCATGTCCCTATTCCGTCCAATTCCCAAGAAAGTGCTATGATTAATTCATTTGACTGTACAAGGCTGCATGCAAGTTGAAGGAAAATAATCTACTTCAAAAAGGAATGTATAATGTGATTATGTCTCATATTATGCTAGATCAATGTTATACTATAACCAACACTTTGATCTTGTATAATGATTCTGTATATTCCCGTACTAAAAAAGGGGCAAAAAGGATTGGAGCCCCGGTAATGTGTTCTTACTCCAACCATTCGTCCATATTGCCGGAATTTTTCTAATTTCAAAATCAGATATGTATCTGATCATCTGGAAAGCCAGAAAAGTATTAGAGTGATGTCATCTGGGCAAAATTCTATTAATTCTAAGCAGCATGGATCTCAAAACTGAAAGGTATAAGTTAGAAGCTTCTTTATGTGATTTAAAAAGTGGGAAACATAATGCCAACAAATTTGTATGAACAGGATTTATAAACTGATTTACCTCAACATCTTTTCACTGTATAAACAAAATGTAATTTCTACATTAATTGATTGACTTGCTAAACCTACTTCCATCAGTGTAAATTAAAGGCGTTCTAAAGACCCAGCATATACTATCCTGTTAACAGCAGCATTGTAGTAGGAATACATACTGGAGTTGTTTTTAAGATGCAATCAAAGATTACTTGAAAACAGGCTTTATATACATTATATATATATATATATATATAATTGTTTTTATTTTATTTAATTTTTTTAAGGCAATTATTTAAAGGCAATAATCCTTTTCATTTCTCACTCCAGCGTTGCCGCGGGTCTCCGATCCAGCGCGGCCTCCTCTGAGCTTGCATGCACTTCCTGTCCCACGCTGCCTGCATGCAGGTGCACGTGTCCATAGACTTACCTTGAGTCTCCCCACGCGTCCCGGCCGAAAATGTGAACTGCGCATGCGCCTGCTCCAAGAATTTTCACATTTTCGGACGGGAGCGCGCGGGGAAGTATTAACCCTTTTAAAAAAGTTTTTTGGGGTTTGTTTTTTAATACTTTTTGCATATATCTACTGCTTGCTAGCAGTAGATGTATGAAAAAAACACAGAGGGTTTAATAACCCTTTAATGGATTTACTCTTCCTTCCAGTTCTGTCTGATAGTGAGCAGACAGCATGAAAAACATGTTTTCTAGAAGAGTGGAGAAGGGTAAGACCTTGTTCTTGATTTTATTGCAGTTTGTGTCCTAATGAGAGAGTTTTCCATTAATTTCCTGCGGTGATTGGTGACAGACAGTAAAGGAAGTGAGGTGAATTCTCCTTTAACAGGGACACAGACGGCATAAATCTGTTCCAACCCTTTTCCATTCTATATAAAAAAAAAAAAAACAGTCTTGGCTGGGGATAGGGTTGAAGTCAAAACAGTGCCAAGCTCCCCCCTATGTGACCATAAATCTTCAGAAAAGATTGCAAATAATGGCAATACATTCAGAAGCTTCTCATGAAATTACTGCATTTCAATGCAAAGCTCAAACAATTTTGAGATAACATTTGTTGCAAGCCAACTCCACACAGTCAGAAACAACTGAATCAGTAAGGGCCAACATCCCTGTGGAAACATCTTGTTGAGTCATTGTACATCTGCTATAAAATCTTGCATCACATTCTGAAAAGTAGACTCATAAAATTACTGGCAGACTAAGAAATTGTCTTTTAATGCAGAACTAAAAATAACAGGTTGTTTTTTTGGGGGGGAGAAGAGACTCTTCTGCAAATAACTGCTTTATCATTTTGCTAATCACATTCTTATGTACACTCCCACCTTTCCTGGCATCTGTAAAATGCAGAGAATGGGCCATGTACCTCAAATAGCAGGAGAAAAAGACTGGAAGAAGATGTCAGTGGTTATAAACAGACTAACAAGGGGAAGCACAGACCTTGCGTTGCTGGAAGAGGGCACACTAGACGGCAAGTGTGCCATAATGTGAAAAATAATTATGGCAAGAGCTCCAGGGAACTGCAGCAATTTTATCTGTAAAAATTAAGTCAAGGCAACTGGACTTGCTGTCAAGCGCAGATGCCTTGACCTCATTTTTACAGATATACCATGACCTGGATGAATGAGAACCTTCACAGACATGCAGCAATTTTAGTTCCGCTATAAAAATACATTAGAATTTGGAGGGAATGGATCTCAGCTGTTATTGAAGCAAAACATATACCATATTATTGATTTTAAAACGAGGTGCACCGAAATAGAAATGTAAAAATCGAAACCGATATAAAAAAAATTGTCTATTGTTTATTTTTTTATAAACTTTTATAAACTTTTAAAAAAAATTATATTTCTTTTTATTTATTTATTAAATATACAAATTTCCCTTTAAACCAAAACCTGTGCTTTGGCCATGCAAGCCAAAAAAATAGGTTCACATCACTGCCACCAAGCTAAAATAACCTATTCATCTTGCCTTCCCTACCCCCATAATCTTTTCCACCATTACGAGTGCAAAAAAACCCCAGTTCTTCTGGGTATGGGGGAGCAAGTCACTCACACCCTTCCTCTCATGTGGCACCACTGGTGCTTTGTGATTGGCCCAGGGCTGTCACAGAGTACACTCCTCACTCCTGCGTAAGCTCTGACCAGAGCAACTTGTGAGCTTATACAGGGCTTCCTTTCCTCACAACATTGGTGAGTTTTTCTGCTACTGAATTTTCTGAATCTGTTGCTTTAGCCTTGATGGGCAAAGCACAGGTTTGCTTTCAGGGCTAAACTAAATGAGTCATTTAAAACTCATGATATTGATGCAAATAAAAGAACGCATTTAGCCGTTTTAAATTGCAAATCAAAAATTAAACTTGCATCACCAATCAATATGCTGAAAAGCAGCTAATTGCCAACAAGAGGTTAAAATGCTCATCAGCATTAGATTAAATTTCCCATACGCAGCCCTAAAATTAATGCAACAACCGTGAAATAAATTCGAAAGCATTTGCATACAGTCGCAACATATTTCATTTATAAACATTTATTCCTTGTTCTCAAACAATGCCAATTCCCTAGTGAGCGCTTGATGTTAGGCAGTATCATGGGAAGATTCACTTGTTGCTGTGAAACAGCTACCTAGTTAATGATGTTCTTAATGAAAATAATGCAAACAAAAAAAGGGCTCCAAACTCAAGGCGCTCCAGCTGCTGGAAAACGGAGGATTATGGGAGATTAGTTTCAGCTAAGAGCTATTGAATGCAGAGCATAAGCTTCCATATGTACTTACGAAACAAACTTTCCAACTTCTACTTGGAGTACTGGATCCCTTAACTGAACCTCAAGCAACAAATCTTCCGCCTGAATGGTATCACCAGCTTTCAGAGGATGAGGAGAGAATATACGGAGGTATCCACTGTAACTACCAACAATGATTTTGTCTAGGGAAACAAAAATATATATATATATTTTTTATTTGCTGCAAAAAGAATGTGTTATTAGAGCAGAAAGGAAATAGGAAATTTTAATTTTCCAAATGCTGCTTGTAATTTTTTTAAATTTGTCACTTTGAGTACCCCTTTCAGAATTTTACATACACAAACTGCAATCAGAATAACTATTGCAGATATGGATACCAATAAAGAGACTCCTTAAAGAGACTCCTTAAAGAGACTCCTTAAAGAGACTCCTTAAAGAGACTCCGGGGGATGGGGAAGGGCAGGGGGTAAACTGCTGCAGGTATCAGGTACCTTCACATGTTTCCCAAACATTCCTGCCTTGGTCAATTGTCAGCCCATTCTGACAGGCAGAGCTTAGACACTTCCAGCTAAAGTTGGAGCTTACTGCTAACTGCACCCTCACACAGTTCTACTGGCCCGTCACTATGATGGACAGCCTAACTTACCAACAGGAAAGCACAGGAAACAGGAAGGAGTGGGCAAGCTTCAACACTAACAGAAAGTACCAAAGCTTTTCCGGTTAAGACATTTTTTTTAGGGTCATGCCATATTTTACTTTTGGGTAAAAGAGAACCTGCACAAATGTGAAAACACACGAAACATAGAAAGATAGAGTGCTACTTAGATATAGGCCAAGGACTGCAAGGCACCAACATTAGCAACTGTGCTTACAATTACACATACTAAACCTGGCCATACACTATACCAATTTAAGCCAGTTCTTGATGAACCGGCTGAAATTCGCACAGCAGCCACCTTTTCGGCCGGCATCGCTCATTCAGTTGATCGAAGGAGCCGCTCGGGTAAACATTGACTGAACAGAACCGTCAGCCAATGAGCAGCCACCTCTGTTTGGATATTCTGACAGTGGCCGCCGACAGAATACAATGCAAACAGCTGGAAATTCCTTGATCCATGCTCATAACCGTTGATGGAGGAATCAAAGAAAATATTACAATGTATGGCCAGCTTTATTTCATAAAAAAAGGCTAATTCCCCAAAGCTTTACACAAGTCAAATGCACTCTAATTGCAGCCATGTCATTGTAACTTTCTATTCTCATTGGACTCAACTAAAAACAACTGTCACATTTTTGATAAGAATCCCTATCCTGGTGTGTTAGCTTTGCAAATTGAGCCTTATGAATAAAGAAAGCAGCATTCTTTACCAAAAGAACTGAGAAAGTAAAAGGAGCTTGGGGTGGCATATAACTGAGCTCCATTGCTAAACCTCCAAGCTGGATTCTACTAGGGAAGTTCAGCTACCAAGTACCGTACTCGGTACAAGTACATGTACCTATACTTTTCCAACTCCAAGACTAGACTAGACTAGACTAGAGAAAAATTCAAAAGTTAGGAGGCAGCTGTCATTTTTTAACCGATACCATGTTTTCAAGTACAAGTACTGATACATTTTTGTTTATTGTCATGTGAGTTTTTCTAAAACATTACAGACTAATGATTTCAGGACAGTGGTGGAGCGCCAGAGCCAGGTCCCAGCTGCAACCACTGCATCCCTGGTAGTTCTCATGAAAATGCCGAGAATCGGCACTGGTATCTGAACATCCCTAGATTCTACTATGATGTGCTGTAAAGTAGCGAGGGATGAGTAAAGTCTGAAAGCCAGATAGCCATAAACTGTTAAAAGCAAGGCCAACCATAGTTAACATTTTGGCAGATTCACAGGCTCCACAAACTTGAAAGGAGTTGGCAGAAACTTGTCAGCCAAACAGCGACCGCAGCCACTGTCTAGCTGCAGTCACTCATTAAGTATTCTGACATCCAGCTGTCGGACTACAATAGCCCAAACAAAAGCAAAAATGAGATGTTGGATATAGATTTTCAAAGGATCAATTAAATCATCACTGGTCACACTAGTTCCGATTAAGCAGCACTTCAAAGAATGGGGATAACCCCTAAAAAAGGGGGGCACCCAGAGGCCACGCATATACCATCTAATTAGAGCGACCAAACAAACATCCAAGAGTCAACATTTTTTGATTATGTAATTGGTTGACAGTGGAAAAACAGCCAACGGGTTTCGGGGACCACACAAGCTCTCCCTTTATCAGGGCTCAGGAATTTTAAATGTTCTTGAATGGACTTAGATAGGCAGATACCAGATGGATCTGAGGTTTTCTGCTTGAAAAGAGGCAAGTTATACCAGGGTTAACGGATGTAGAATACAATAGCCAGCAGGGGAAATTCCCCCATCCATGCCGTTTACCATGGATTAGGAAATTGAGCCGGCTCGTCTATTTTCTGTGTATATAGTGCGTCCTGAGGTCAGGAGCTTCTATCCTGGTGTGTTAGCTTTGCAAATTGAGCCTTATGAATAAAGAAAGCAGCATTCTTTACCAAAAGAACTGAGAAAGTAAAAGGAGCTTGGGGTGGCATATAACTGAGCTCCATTGCTAAACCTCCAAGCTGGATTCTACTAGGGAAGTTCAGCTACCAAGTACCGTACTCGGTACAAGTACATGTACCTATACTTTTCCAACTCCAAGACTAGACTAGACTAGACTAGAGAAAAATTCAAAAGTTAGGAGGCAGCTGTCATTTTTTAACCGATACCATGTTTTCAAGTACAAGTACTGATACATTTTTGTTTATTGTCATGTGAGTTTTTCTAAAACATTACAGACTAATGATTTCAGGACAGTGGTGGAGCGCCAGAGCCAGGTCCCAGCTGCAACCACTGCATCCCTGGTAGTTCTCATGAAAATGCCGAGAATCGGCACTGGTATCTGAACATCCCTAGATTCTACTATGATGTGCTGTAAAGTAGCGAGGGATGAGTAAAGTCTGAAAGCCAGATAGCCATAAACTGTTAAAAGCAAGGCCAACCATAGTTAACATTTTGGCAGATTCACAGGCTCCACAAACTTGAAAGGAGTTGGCAGAAACTTGTCAGCCAAACAGCGACCGCAGCCACTGTCTAGCTGCAGTCACTCATTAAGTATTCTGACATCCAGCTGTCGGACTACAATAGCCCAAACAAAAGCAAAAATGAGATGTTGGATATAGATTTTCAAAGGATCAATTAAATCATCACTGGTCACACTAGTTCCGATTAAGCAGCACTTCAAAGAATGGGGATAACCCCTAAAAAAGGGGGGCACCCAGAGGCCACGCATATACCATCTAATTAGAGCGACCAAACAAACATCCAAGAGTCAACATTTTTTGATTATGTAATTGGTTGACAGTGGAAAAACAGCCAACGGGTTTCGGGGACCACACAAGCTCTCCCTTTATCAGGGCTCAGGAATTTTAAATGTTCTTGAATGGACTTAGATAGGCAGATACCAGATGGATCTGAGGTTTTCTGCTTGAAAAGAGGCAAGTTATACCAGGGTTAACGGATGTAGAATACAATAGCCAGCAGGGGAAATTCCCCCATCCATGCCGTTTACCATGGATTAGGAAATTGAGCCGGCTCGTCTATTTTCTGTGTATATAGTGCGTCCTGAGGTCAGGAGCTTCACAGAAAAAAAAAAATGTTATATATATATATATATTGAACATTTTATGAAAGATTAAACAAATTACATGACAAGTAGTCATATTAAATAAAGATGTGGTTACCTTGACCTGACCCACTGTTGTCAACATCAGCCACTGACAGACATCCTTGGTCAAACTCTTCATTTTCTCCCAGTGACCCGGACCACCAATCTCGAGCTTTAAACAGTGACATGTTTGCACTCTCTAGAAAGTAAAACATAGATTACAAAGCTGAAAGAAGAGGACAAGAACAACTTCTTCTACACACAGCTAACTGACAGCAAACCCGGAATTATTCCGTATGTAAGAAATTAAAGATTTCAGTTTGGGAGCATTGTTTTCATGTGTCTTAGCCCTCGTTCACACCTAGGTGTATTGCATTAGCGTGTCTGTCGCGTGACCGTTGCGCGTTTTTTTTACCGCGATTCGCTACTTGGCTGTATCCCAATAAAAACACGCAAACAAAACGGCCCAAAGTAGTACCTGGACCTTTTCAGGCGTGGGCCGTTTTGTAGCGCGTTAGGGACGGGCGGAAATACGCCAAGGTGGGAACGAGACCATTGACTACAATGCAATTTATATTTTTGACCGTTTTGTAGAGCGTTCGTCGAGCGTAGAACGCGCTACAAAACGGTCAGGTGTGAACGAGGGCTTAGTCTTAGCCTGAGTGGCCCCTCGTTGCAATGTGACAAGATGTGTGTATCAATAAAATGATCACTTTCTGAAGATTTGAACACGGTGTACTGGTGATATATTTTACTACTTTAATCTAAAAACGGTGAACCCGTTTATTATGAAATGCTGTCTTTGCATACAAAGGTTTTGTAGATTTCAGGTCCAGGAGTAAGCTACTAATCAGCAAGGAATATTGACACCACAAAGGAAGCAAAGCCAGCGGGCCAGCCATTTTGAACAACTTATCATTAAGATCCATCCAGGTCCTGAAATGCAGCTTTAGCCGCAGAAGTCCAATAAAATCAAAGCTGAAGTTCAGGCAAACTGCTGAAAACACAATTAAAATTAAAGGAGAACTATGAGGCTAGTGCTTTTCACTCACCTCATAGTTCTAGCCGACCTGTGACAATGAGACTGTCACAGGTCGGCTCAGTAGATCGGGAAGTGAGCGAACACATACCGGCGTTCGCTCACTTCTCGATCCTGGATTCGGCTGGATTCCCCCCGCTCCGATCCTCCAGCACTGACTGGCGGGACGGACGGGGCGGGTACAGCTGGCTCTGCCTCCTGATAGGCAGAGCCAGATGTCACTCACTCAGCTGGGCGGATCCAGACATAATTGTCGGGATCCGCTTCAGCTGCGGCGTCTTAGTATACCGCAAGCTGTTGCTCGCGGTATACTGCGGCGTCTCAGTATACCGCACGCTGTTGCTCGCAGTATACTGAGCTTAGGGTGACAGGAGGACGCTAGCTTGTGTCCTCCCGATACCCTAAGGAGAACTATGGGGAAAAGCCCTAACCCTATAGTTCTCCTTTAATACAAGGGAGCTGTTTTATATGTCAAAGGATTTCACAGTAAGCTTTCCTTATTGGCACCGCTCCATCACGGCTTCCATTCATCAGATGGGGAACACCGGGTGCCTGCTAATGGAGCCTGCCCTCGCTCTAATACTCAACAGTCCCAAGATGAAAGGCGGCCACACAGCTATGACGTCAATTTGTATAAAAACTTTTTTCCAGTTCCATCTATGCCACCCAGTCCTGCCTCTAATCTACCCTTCTCCTGCGCGTTTCACCATTATGGGCTTAGTCGTAGTGATACTTGCGGTCTAGGAGCGAAAAGCTTTATTCCTCAGATATTTACAATATGTTTTTAATTAAAAGGGACATCGAAAAAAGTTTTTAACCATTTAGAATACCATTGGCATATTCAAGATGGTAATCTACATGTACGTATACCTGTGCCTTCTTCATCAATTAAATCCAAAACATAAAAAAAAAAAAAACTCATCAAAATCATCATGGGAGGCCATTTAACAATTAGCATGAGAATGTAAATGTCTAGACTCCTAATCCCAATTTACATACATATAGTATACTGTACTTCACACTAACCCTCCTAAATTGCTAAAACTAACCTTTATTGAACTTTTATTAAAATCATGTACCTAATACATGCAACCAATCACAAAATGAATACACACTAATTCATAAGAATAAGATTCTACCTATTACTCCAACCTTAAAAACTAACAACAGCATAGATGGAGCTGGAATAAAGTTTTTTTTTATACAAAGTGACATCGATTTTTATCTTGGGACTATCAAAATATTTGTAATTCTGTCCAACCAGTCCTGGAATTAGGCAGCCCTGCTAGAGAGCACAGCCAAGTTGGTGACCTGCTTTTTCTCTACTGCAGTTAAAGCTGTCCATATACATATAGATTTTTTTTGTTCATAAAAAAATGAATTTTTTTTATGAACGAATTTCCCCTGCTGGGCTATTGTATTCCGACAAGTGCCTGAGACTGTCAGAATAACTGAACAGTGTCTGCAGATAATTGACAGTCACTGTTCGACCAACAAATTTCTACCCAGCTCCTTTGAATAATCAACTTCTGTCAAGCCGAGTGGCGTTAGCGGGGCCATACACGGCTCATATTTCATCCAAGTCCTGCAGACTTGAACATTTGGCAGTGTATGACCAACTTGAGCAATACAGATTGATCACGAGTTAGCTGTCAAAGTCTGTAACTCCATTAGTACTGCACACAGAAGAATGGGATAAAAAGCCACACATGCTGCGGGAGTCAGGGGACCGAGCTGTGAAAAATAATACAAGGTGAGACTTCTTCTTTAAGACATACCTGCATTAGATAGTATGGGGGGAATTGATCAAAACTGGAGCAAACTGATTCTGGACCAGTTGCCTGTAGCAACCAATCAGCATCTCTCTTCAGTTTGCTCAGATAAGATTTCGAAATGAGAGAGAGAAGCTGATTGGCTGCAGTGCAAATCTGCTCCAGATTTTGTCTGCTCCAGTTTTAATAAATCCCCCTCTATGTGTTTCTAGTCACCTAGGGTTAAATGTTAATGCTTATCCCAGGCTACTACACTGTCACTAAGGGAAGAAAAGACAAGCAGATCCGAACCCTCCCATAAGCAATCCATGCACATTTCTCCATGTTTTATCCCTTTAAAAATGCTGCATGTACAGATATAAAATCCTCCTGGTAACCTGTAAATCCAGTGTGCTCCTTTTTTGAGCTGACAACACAGTGCCTCTGCTGTTCTGATATGCCAAGCAATGTTGTCATTTTGGAGTCCAGATAACTTAGGCAGGGCTGATAACACTGCTTGGTAATTCAGTACAGCGCAGGCAAAGTCAGCCCCAACAGCAAGTTAGGTGCATCAACAACAGGTATTTTTCTATACTGCAGTGTTTCAAAAGAGACAAAACAAAGGAACCTGTGCATGCATAGTCACGGAATCTGTTTTAGAGGTTTTTTTCGGCTTAGGGCCAGTTCACACCAGTCGCTGCGCTAAACGTACAGCAGTTGGTGTGCAATGCCCGACACACTGCCATTGCACCCGGCACATCGCACTGCATATTTCTTTTTTTTTTATGGTAGAACTTTATTGAAATGCCACCAGTGCTATTTCATTCAGCTTTACAAGCACAGCGGTGTGCAAGGCGGTTGTTCTGCGTCGAAACTCGCTGCGCTGAAAAAAAAGAAGTAAAGCATGCAATACTTTTGGGGGGCGTGGCAGTGCCATTGAAGTCAATGGTACTGCAGACACGCCCCCCACCCGCAGTACGATCAGCCGTGCAGGAACGCATGGTAACAAAATGCCCTGCGTTCCAGTGCAGTGGGATCACACAAAAATCATGCCATTGACTTGAATGACACCCCCCCCACCCACCCCAGAACGCAAGGAGACTTTACATATGCGATGCCTTGCATCCCCTAGCGCACAGTACATTGCGGTAGACGTGTGGGCTGGTGCAAACAAGCCCTAACCCAATATCTTAGGCCGTGGTCACACCAGGGCGGTTTGGCCGCGCAAATCCACCAACATGAACAATCCCATACATTGCTATGGGGACTGTTCATGCGACCGCGCAGATCAGTAAGGTCCGAACTGCCCCCGCCCAATTTGCTCCCTGACCGTTTTTTGCCGCGCTGATCAGTGCGGTTTTGGCCATTTTTTATTGCGTTTCAGCGGTGAAACTCTATGAAAAACTCCCAAAACCTCCCTTTTGAAATCAGCGCGGAAACAGCGCTGATCCACAGCCGCTCTGGTGTGAATGGGCTCTTAGGCACACTTATTTCTTTAGAAAGCATCCACTCTACCTCCAGACACGTCTCACCCATATCTGACCCTGTGAGCGCTGTTCATGCACGTGCCCCACCCAATGTCAAACACTATCAAAGCCCCAGAAACTGTGAAATCATTTGCGTCAGCAGCCAGTGCTGGAGTGGAAATGATGAAGAGGGTGGAATATAAAGAAGGATTAGGAGTAAATACAATAAATGCTCAAACAAGCCATTGTTCAGGATCACATATGGCCTTAACGGACTAATCCTAATGTTGTGAATTATTTATAAACCAGTGACAATTGTGCTGGCTGTCATCGGGTAATACACAGCATCCCTGGCAACAAATGGTTAAAGCGAGTCAGGAATGTCCTTGCATGCAAGGGAGGGATCTGAATACTCCTACTAGTAGCATAACAATAATCTACTTAAGGCTGCTGAACATGTCAGCCATAGGAGCAATCCTCTTTACAACTGTCACCGTCTGCTGTCAAAGAGGGAAGAAAGATGGCACTTCTAATCACCGGAGAGGAAACACTTCACAGCTTCATAGGACACAAACAATGTTTAATAAAAGAATATGAGTAATACTGGGCGACAGGTACTATATTAATATTCAGCTTGACTCACTTGACTTGCCTAAGCTGCAATACAGTTTATGAAATACTAAAACGGGCAAATCCAGCATATTGATCACATTTATTAATGTTAAAATAGAACCAAATGCAAACCTTTTGTTGGCTTTAGTCCTCGTTTTGCGCAAAGGAATATATTTACTAATGTACTCCAAACCCAGCAAATAGCAGAGCCATGGTATGGTCAGGATCCACCCAGCTGCCTGATTGACAGCTGGCTCTGCCTCTCTAGAGCCAAAGCCAGCTGTGCCTGCCCCCTTCCCTGTCTGTTCCTCCAGGAGGAACAGAGAGGGGAGAGGGAAACCCTGTGGAGAGTGGAGACTGACAGTCACCACTCTCAGCATGAAGGAGAAGTGAGCTGAGCAATCACCAAATGGTAATCACTCAGCTCTTGATCTATAGAGCCAGAGTGTGACAGCAGTATGGAGCTATGCTACGTGAATGGGAACATATAACAAATATAACATAGGTGTTATCCCAGTGTGGATGCAAAAGTGGAAATACACTTTAAGCATTAGGGAAACTTTAGCTTTTTAATGTACTATTGCCTGGCCTTGTCACAAAACTATTGCTGAACTGTAATTCTGTCAATGACACGTGGGGGCTTGAGATGGAAGGAGGCTGTGCTTTTTTTTTATTTTTTACTTACCTGCTGGGGTGTAAAAGTTTACATGCACTTTCACAATTTTCTGACTGTCCCTCTCTGCCATCAATGTCCAATACACACCTGCTCACTGCCTGGTCTGCCCATGGTTTGGCAGCATTATATCCACTAATGTTGGGCAGGTGCTGGGCCCAGTCATGGAGAATAATGGAGGTTGTTGGTTGGGCACCATTGATAACAATTATATTTCATAGCTAGGCCTAGTGCATTTCCTGGCCTGCATTACATATGAAGAAGCAGTGCAAGGAACAGGGGTATGGATTTGAGGGGAACAAGTAAAGTAGGACTAAAAAATATTAAGGAACAACTCCAGGTTAAAATGTTATTAACCCTTGCAGTGGGGCTACCCCTACACTGCACGGGTTAAGTGCTTGTTTTTGTCTAAAAATAACAAAGTCTTACTAATCTGATCCTCTGAGCGGGTCAGCTGTCACAGAGCTCCCTCCAGCCTGGCTCCTCCTCCACTGCAGCGATGGAATGTTCTCACGCCCAATACACTGTGAATAGAACGTGATCACTCAGGGACTTTAGACCGCTGCAGCGGAGGAGGGGGGACCGGTCTAAGAACAAGCTCTCCTAGAGGATCGGGTGAGCATAACTGTTTTATTGAGCACTTAACCCTTGCACAAAAATAAGCACTTAACCCTCCGAGGGGGGCAAGGGCTAATAACATTTTTACCCAGAGTTCTGCTTAAAAAAGGGTAGGTATACTCAATACAGTTCCTCGGGGGTGGCCACAATCTACTTCACTCCTCAGGTGGCAGGTGGGTTGCACATAAATACAAATACAAAAATACATCCTCCCATAACAGAAACAGACATCAGTGCTTTGGAAGAGGTACTCCTTTATAACAGCCCTTCTCCTATAGAAGTCACCAACAAAGCTAAGGTGCTCAAGGGCTGGAATTAGTCATTCTGAGACCTGCAAGATTGCGACACCTGCAGCCATTGAGGGACAAGCATTCATGCCTGGCTGCCTTTGTGGGGAGGGGCATTGCTCTATTTATTACAAAAAAAATAAAATAATAATATTATTAGGGCTGACCTCTGGGTTTCTTTCGATTTGGGAATAATGGCGGAAGATTGACTCCTCAGAAACAGGTTCTTCCATCAAGGACTGGAGACACTAAGCAACAGACACAGACTCGGCAGCTGAAAGCTAAGAGGCCACTAAGACTGCGGTCAGATCAGATAGAGGTTCTGCAGGGGAAGGCATGAAAGCGTGTTTATGGCGTCTGCGGTCAGCACTCATTAGTGCTATTTGGCCCATAAAATCCAGCATGACGGCAGGGAAAAACACTTGCTATAAAAGATGGAGGAGGCGGCAGTGCCCAGCGGAGTTAGGGATGACACAGAAGATGGCATAGACTCTTAACAACAGGCAAAGTTCCAGGCCGCCGGGCACCTCAGGAAGCCCACTGCAGACAGCATCGGAAACATTAGTGAAGGGTGAGCTTCAGACACCGTGGAAAGTGAGACTGACCCCTATGTTTAGAATCCGACATGTTGCACCACAAGGTAGCAGAACCAATGAGCCTATATCACGTATGATCCACTGTCAGAAGCACTTACCACTGTTGATGAGAATAAAGCAGAAAAAGCAGCGATTCAGTGGCACTTGGTTACAGCAGGGAAAAAGCCCACATGGGTTATGTAGAACCCGACATTGTGTTCTCAATACTTATCCAAGATATTTCTAAACAAAAGAAAAAAGTAACAATATTATTATACAAATTAATACACATGTAAATATTATAGTCATATACTATACAAGTAATAAATCATACAATGGAGTGGAAGGGGCAGCACTGTGAACCAGTCAGGCTTTGCTACATACAAATATGCTGACAAGGAACATGCTGGAAGGAGGAGAAACCAAAGTGAGCAGAGATGACCTCATCAGTCTCCTACTGCTCTTTTACTGTCCAATCAGCAGGATTGATCGAGGACATCATTCTATCTCTCAACAACTAGACTGGACATGGATCAAGGACGTCATTGTATCCCTTCAACATCTACAACTGTAACAGAGAAAGTAGAGTCACCCACCTATCTGTGCTGATATTGCATATACTGTGCATTTTTCATGCAGTTCCATTTATCTCTATGGCAAGGTCTTCTTGTCAAAATGCAGCAAAAATGCAGGTTCATGTGTATTCAGCTACACAAAAAATACATAGGAATCTAATGGTAAAAACCCAATGGAATCCTCAGTTTAAATCAGCCACATACATTCCAGGAGCGTCATAACAAAAGGTGTGCAAAGTATTACATTGCGTTTTCTTTAAAAAGCAGCATCTGTTTGATTAAAGAACATTTTTCGTCCAGCATGCTTCAGAGTGGGATCCTTGATCACTATGTTGAAGCAGTGGTCTCTCTGTAGAGGTCCAACAGGCCCCTTACTGAGTCAGACCTTTAGCTCTGCAATCAGGAAAGCTCATGCTCCCCGATGATTGGAAAGTTCTGGATCCGACTCCCGCTCATCAAGTAGCAGGAGCTTTGCTGATTGCACAGCTACAGGTCTGACTCAGAATTGTGCATGTCGGGCCTGTGCAGGGACACTGCTGCTTCCCCACAGAAAACAAGAGCCCCACTCTGCAGCATTCTGGCAGGGGTTTCTAGGTGGTGGCTACTTCATAAAGAAAACAAACTGTAAAGCTGGCCATACACCTATAGATTTTCTGCAGATTTTCTATGGTCAGATGGAACAAGTGCAACAGATTCCTCCATCTACACTAAACTGTGTGGATGGAGTAATCTCCACCTGAACAATCTGATTGGATGCAGGCATTGTTTAGCTATTTTGAGAGCCAGAGGGACCGACTAGCAAGATACTGAAGTTTGGCCCAGCGGGAGTTTCCTCCATCCACGCAGTTTAGTGTAGATGGAGGAATCTGTTGAATGTTTTCCATTTGACCACAGAAAATCTGCAGATAATCTATAGGTGTATGGTAAGCATTAGGCTTTGCACGCCTTTTGTAATGATGCACCTGGAATATATGTAGCTGATATAAACTGACAGTTTAGTTGGGCTTAAAGTGACACTAAACTCTAAAAGTGACACTAAAAGGAGTTACATCTTAAAAATACACTCAAGTACCTTATTTGTGTATCACTCGGCTGTATTATCTCAAATCATCTCTGAATTGATGCTGACACTGTCCTTCCTTCTGGAGGGTGGCTACTTTTGTTCCCCATGGTCCCTGTGTGTGTCGTAAAGTAGCCACCGCTCCAAGCTTACTACTGTGATGGACTATAACTTCAATACAAATTAGTTAACTTAACGTGCGATTGTATTCCATCACGGGAGTGAGCTTGGAGTGGTGGCTACTTTACAGCACACAGGAACCATGGGGAAGAAAAGTAGCCACCCTCCGGAAGGAAGGACAGTGTCAGCACCAATTCAGAGATGATTTAAGGATCTACAGCCGAGTGCTACACAAATAATGTACAGTACTGTTAATAGTTATGTACTAGATTTAACTGAGTTTTGTGTCATTTTAAGGGCTGACTTACATTATTATACAGGATGTATATAGCGCTAACAGTTTGCGCAGCGTTTTGCAATAAAAGGAAGACATTACAATACAATTCAAGACAAGATGGTACATCTATGCATTGCGGGAACACATCTTACCACAGCACATGCAATGCATATTACACGTTGCAGTGCCATTAATTTTGAATAGCACCCCAACACCCTAAGGCAATGCATGATTTACAACCCATGGTGCCTCGCAGCAAAACGTTTGTGACATGTCTGATATTGTGGACATTTTGGTGCGTCAGAAAACCATTGATTTCAATGGGCTTCCTTAATTGCGCACGTATTAATGCAAGTGCGTTACTGCAGCTCACAAATTTAAATGGGCCCCTAATGTAAACTAAACAAGTCCAAACAGAAAGTCACTTGCACTCCAATGCAATGCCAAGTCAATCATTGCATTGGCATTGCATTGGAGTGTGAGTGACCTTCTGTTTGGACTTGTGTTTTGCGGAGTCATCTTCTGTCACCACCGCACCCGCCCTGTTTTACCAGGGCTTCCATCTGGTCATGAGTGCGATGGGATACAGGTAATGTAAACTAAACAACGCACACGTTGTGTAGCTGCTCTAATCTTAATGATTCCCAGAAACCCAGTCAACTGACAAGGAGCTGCATCAGCTAAATGTACACATAGAGATCACAGTAATCCACTGCTTACCATGTCCACAAAGCACCTTGACTATCATTATCATTGATGTATAGATACGCACACAACATACGACAGGTACCAACATTCTACAATCATCCACAGAAGACTTCTGATGTAAACTGATGTTTATTTTAGAAATCAGAGTACTATCCCCCCCATCCTGTACCTGTGTACACACCTGGGATGTACTACCCATTTATTCCTATTGAATTCAGCTCTTTGATACCCCAGGGAACATCAAAGCTTGGGATGAACTGACTCTTATTAGGTATAAATTGTGTGTACTGGAAGCCAGGGACAGGAAAGTATAATGACAACAAGAGACTGTCAGTGTGGGGTGAGGGTCAGCTGACATCTATATACAGGAGGAGGATCAGGCGTGTATATAAAGAGTACAATCACCTACCTGCTGGCCCATGTCAGGCTGTACGGTACAGCATACCTATTGTCACCCACAGACTCAGTGTCCAACTGTCCATTCACAGACAAGCTGATGACGTCACGCTGACAAACCAACCCCCCCCCTTTCCTCATTCAACCAATCAAAGGTGCCGCATCTCTCCGCTCGTTCTACCCAGTTTAGCGCTCAGCACCATATATCCAGACAAGACACGCAGCCCCTCACTTCCTTCACAAGCCGGACACCCACAATATCATGCATGAGCTACCCAGGGCAGGCACCCCGCGCTCCACCCACCTCCATCAGCTGGTTACACAGAGTAGCCCCTCTGCGTTCCACGACTGCCCAGCTACTTCCCGTTGCCATAGTTACGCGCATGCGCAGATTAAAAGAAAGCAAAAACTCGAGGAGAACGGAGGACATTTTCTTGTAGCACTGTGTAGCTCGTGTTGTGAGCTAGAGAGTGTAGTTCAAAAGCCTGCACGATTAAATCTGTCCGCAAGGAATAGTGGCGGTCATTTTGTTGTAGCTCCGAGGAGGAGGAGGAGGAGGAGGCAGGGAGCTGTAGTAGTGCCACAATCCTCCTGGTGTGGGTGTTACTGAAGACTAGCTGCACAGTGATCAGGAGGTAATGGTTTTTTTCTGATTATTATCCCGAGGGGTTTACATTAGGAAGAGAGTATGGTTCTGGCACTCTGTATGGGGGTCATGTGACCTTGCGAGTCGGGTCAGGATGCTGGGCTGTAGCGCTGCACATAGGCAGGGAATGGACTTGTGCAAGCTTTGATCATCTGAGCTCGGCTTGGACGGACTGTTATATGGCATGTGTTCATTCGTCCATCTCATTTTTACTATGTACTGTTATGCTGATTCTTGCATATGACTATTTTTCATATATGAACTGATCTTCAATGGTGGTTCACTGAAGATATATCTATGAGATCTGCTTTGCTCTTGATATGAATTGTGCTTAAAGAGACTTGATTAAGATTCAAAAGCAACAAGACTGTAATGCTGAACACCCGGCAAACAACTAAATCCTGACCGGGAATTCTTTTACCTGCCAAAGGATTTGTGTTTGTTTCTGTCCATCTAGTTCTGAGATTGGCACAGCTAGGTGGGTGACACCACTTTCAGCTGCAAACTGTAGAAGGGATACAATGGTGTCAGTGGCATTGGACCAATCAGTTGCAGCAGGGGCATTACCCACAGCTACACACCACAAATGGGTGGGGGATCCCCCTGCCACAACTGATTGGGACTGGAGGAGGGGGTGTCAGTCAGTTTTGCACAGGCTTAAGCAAACTGGGTTCTCACCAAGCCCCTGCCCATGATTAGTGGTACCCGCTCTCCAACCCCAGCATGCTGATTGGACAGAGAAAGAGAGCAGGAAACGGAGAGTTAGGCATACAGGCGTAGAAAACAAGCAAAATCTGGCTATTCCTCCATCCACACTACTAAACATCATGGATGGTGGAATTTCCACTGATGGCTATTATATTGAGACACCCAGAACCCACAGCTGTCAGAATACCCGAACAGTAACTGCATCTGATAGGATGCAGTCAATGTTAAGCCAACAGTTTACCACCCGGATCCTTCAATTTTCAGATTTCAGTGTATAGAAGATTTGCTGTAGCCAAATAACAGAACAGAGACGGCAGCAAAATCTTCCCTGACCTATTATCTGGTGCTCTTGTATTATTATTATGAGCCATGTTATGTTGTATAGAAATAAAAGAAAAAGAATGGAGATTCTAGCTGTGATGGTTAAAGGCATATTCCACTTTTTGCATGCAATGAAGAAATGCAATGAAATATTGCACAAAAGAAGAAATATGCATGTATTGATTTTTTTGCATTTGAGCCTGCGAAGTGCTGCAACTGCAGACTGATCCTCCAGTTACATACTGAGGTACGGACCTTATGGAGCTGGAGGACGTTATCAATGGAATACAAGTGTAGTGATGTCACTACGCTGGTATTTAATTAAGATCTATGAGTCCTTCTAATGCAGTGCCAGATGGGACATTTTATTTCTCAGATCCCCTGAATGAATGATGCAGCTGTATGGATAAAGCCACAGATTCAGAAATACATAGAAGCTTATGTGGAGAGAAGTGATTTAGGTGAGTGGGGGGGGGGGGTGGTTGAGGATGGGGGGCTGAAGAATGGCACCATGTTCCTAAATATGGGTGCAACCTGAAACATTTTGGTAAAGGTGGAATTGGTCTTCACGTTGTCTCTCTCTCTTTTCAGAAGTTTTGATTTGTAAGTGGTCCATATCATGGCCGTGGAGGGAAGGTCCCGGCTCAGAGATTCACCAAACAAGTCCAGTGAGCAGAGTGGAGTGGTGGATGGTCAAGTGAGGCATCGTCATCGCGGGGTCACTTCCCCTAAAGGGAGGGCCAGGACCCACCACCCAACCGAGACATCCCATCACAGGAATAATAGGGGAGCCAAGGAGCATTTCTTCTCTTACCTCAGCCTAGCCAATGTAAAGGTTGGGCTCAACCTGGTGTTTGGTAAGATCTGCATGTGGCATGGTGTACAGTGTGTTTTATGGTAGTCCTATGCAAGTTTTAGCAATGTCTCCACTTGCAAAAATTGGTCAGCTTTCTCCCCTGTGCACACTGTTATGGATATGTAGCCTTCTTTCTCACTTAATATCTAACGTAACTATTAGTAGAGCAGGGGTGGGCAACTCTGGCCCTCCAGCTATGCTTTTACTACAATCACATCATGTCTCTGCATCTGAGAGTCATGTCTGTGGCTGTCAGTCTTGCAATGCCTCATTGGACTTGTTCAATAGACTTGTTCAATAGACTTGTTCAATAACACATAGAAGGCTCGGAGTTGCCCACACCGTAGTGGATAGTCACATTCAACTGGATTTGGTTTGTAGCGGGAAATACTTTTTAGGACTCATACAAGTTGGTTCCTCAGTTCAGATTTAATAAGCTACTTAGATAAGTGACAAAAATATCTTTAACATTACAGAGTAAGTCCGGTTGAATGTGACTAACTACTACTAGCTATACTCTGACCCGAATATATGAGACCCTCGTACTTTCTAACACGTGTCTGTCTAGGAGATATTGCATCTAGTATATAGGTGGCTTGTGAATGAAGCCATTAAATGGTTCATAAAATGACATTATGTAACTTGGGTGTGCTCATTAAAAATATAAAAATGATTTGGGAGCCCGACAACTAAGACTTTCATATGTCCTGTAACATTCAATTTTGGAATGAATGGAGTTTCCTGAACAAAAACCACATTTACTTTAATTTCATTCTAGAAAAAAATTCCATCCATCTTTTTTTTTTTTTCCGTCAATGTGGTCACAATCGATCATCTATTTGACCCAATTAACTAATGGAAAGTCCAATGACCATTCTCTTTTCAACAAAATTCTTAAGGAAGCTTAAGACGTGGGAGTGGGGAGGGGGGGTGATGGAGAATATCATTTATAGGATAATTGCACTAAAACTACAGTAAGTGGGCTCCTTTACGTTTTCAATGGAACATATGTTTAAACTGGCCATACACTTAACATTCATGACCAGCTCGATTTTATACATTTCTTTTTTTACACTAATCTCTCTGAGCTATATTCAACACTTATAGTTTTCGGTTCCATGACCTAAAAGAAAAAAACTCTTTATTCCCTCAGTCATGCTAACAGCATTAATGGAGGAATCTCTCCGGCTATTGTATTCTAATATTGGCTGCAGTCACTAGTCAGCTGATAATTTTTGGCCCAACTCCATCAATGAAAGTCGAGTGAAAGATCAACTTTTATGAAACGGAGGGGTGCTGTCAGGCCCATACACTGCTTAAATGATGGCCAAGTCAGCAAGACTGTTGTCGCATATGTATTCAAGGTTAGACTTTAGATCTGGTTTAGATATGCAAATAAGCAGATCACTTGTGATACAGAGCTGTGTTACAAATAGTGATGGGCTCGGGCGTGTTCGCAAGCGCCTCTTGCCGGGCCCGCCAGGAAGCCGTCAGCGCGCAGGGCCAATCACAGGCACTGGGACATGTTCCTGGTCCGCAGCTGCAGAGATCGGGAAATGTCTCAGTGCCTGTGATTGCCCCTTCGCGCTGACAGCTTCCCGGCGGGCTCGGCACGAGGCTCTTGCGAACATGCCCGAGCCCATCACTAGTTACAAACAGTTGTAGGGCACACATTAAACATTTGGTGCTGTGTGTATATTGTGGCTGGTCTTCAGTGACAAATTATTCATTGGTCTGTTGGTACTGCTTATTTTTTTAATCTTGCTGTTACGTGATTTGAATGTATTGTTCTTGGACAAGTACAATTTAAATGTAAAAGGTGACTGGATCTGGTTAGTAATGTGTAGAGATAGATTTGTGTACGGAGTGTACAGCTGTGCAAAGCAAACAGAAGAGCTTAGAGGAAGTGACACTGGTATTAACAGTTGGATTCCAGTCAACATGAGTACAATGGTATAGTTGGAAACCACAGGATAGGGTTTGTTTTAAGTGAAAACAAGAAGAACTTATGTTTAAATGTTTTGTAGATCCGGAAATCCAGAATTAAAGTGATTCATCTTTTTTTCAGGTACTCAAACAAAGAAATTGCCTTGTAAGAAACTATGCTACCACAGTCATGTTTTAAATGAATTACAAATCATACATTAAAAATCAGCTTTATAACACGATTGTAGAGGATTACACTTCTCCCTAGCCAATAAAGATGACACACATCCCCTGATAATAAATACATAATTACGTTCTATATGCCTTTGCATTCCACTGTGTTTTAGATCATTAAGAGCTTGTGTATGCCTCGCGCATTGTGATGGTATCACAGGGATCACCAGTTTGTTGTATGTGTAGTACTAGGAGTGTTTGGACACAGTCTGTATATTGGACTATATTTAGATTTGCTATTGATAGCATTTTATAGTTAATAACGCTTATATTTATACTATAACATTTATAATTCTTGTATTTGCACACTGTGTTTATTATGTTTACGAAATTGGTGGTTTTATTTTTATTTTTTCTTCAAAGTTTTAATTTTATATTGAATTTGTGTGACCCTGATGGGTTAGTGTAGGATACTGCCATTCTTGTGACACTATGCATCAAAAAAAGACATTTGCTTGGACACATTTCTCCTATGTGCTGGTGAAATCCTGTTTCCTATACCGATTAGAGCTGTGACATCCGCAATCATTTCAGCACCCATCTCAAGGGGTTACCAGTAAGGAGTGTGGTGGGAAACCCATTGAACCTGATGGATTAGTGCACATCTGTCAATAGATTTAATTGTTTTTCAGTAATTAATTTACTGTCCTTTTTGTGAAATGTTTGGAGTTATATTCGCATTTTCATGCACTTTCGATGGATCTCAGTCCATCTTTATCATGGACTGAGCTCCATCAAAGCGTTGACGATAAAATGCTGATGCTTTGCCTTAATTCTGCTGCAAGACCGTTGAGTGTCTCTATGTCAACTTTGGAGCACCTGGGCATTTACGGTACAAATAGAGTACCATGGCTGTCCTGGGACTATATACATACAGTTAATCTGAAATTTGATATTGATAGCATATATTTCTTCTGAGATGGATGATGTTAATTATTTATGGTAGATCTATACACTTCATGAATTTATGACATTGATGCTTGATTCCAGGTGTAGTAATGCCCCCATGGGATCTGATAGAGGATATTGTTGTTATTGTTTCAATATTATATGGTTTTATTTTTCATTATTGTGCCAATAAGGTAACTTTTTGTGGGATGACATAGTTCATGTGCTCCCTAGTGTTCACAATTATTAATATATATTTAAATTTAGAGGTCCATGGTAATCAGTTTATAGTGTCTTTAAATCCATGTGTCTATTTTGAATGTGTCACTATGTACTCCAGACCAATTTAGAGTTTTTGTAGGCCATTTGATTTTGTGGAATCTTTGCGCAGTGGGGCTGCCCACGCACTGCAAGGGTTAAATGCTCATTTATGTTTAGGGAAAAGGCAGTTTTACTTACCTGATCCCCGCTTCCCCAGAAGACATCACTCTACTCTTCTTCCTCTCTGCTCCGGGTGTAGACTGCCACTCAGTGTACTCCCATACAATGCAGGGTTATGGAATCTGCATTGTACTTGATGAGGTCAGCAATCCATAGAGCGCCGGAGAAGAGGCTGCTTGGACCTAAACGATCAGTCAACCCTTGCAGAGCAGGGGCAGCCCTAATGCAAGGGAAAAACTTTGAATTTCCCTGATGTGGAGCTTTAAAGTGGAAGGGAAGTGATCTGCACAATATACCTGTTTAATGTGTTTATATGGGGTCACATGACCACAAAGCTCAGGCTGGTCCGTCTGTCTATGCCTTCCAAGGCTGGTCCGGCTATCTATGCCTTCCAACAATGCTATTGAATCCCGAAGTGATATCACCCGCTGGCATCCATAGTTGTAAATCATTGTCAGTTGGCAGAATGTTCATGCCTACCAACCTCAACAGCGTCAGAGAAAGGAGACACCAGCAGAGGGTTGTGATCACGTGACCTAATACAATTAATGAGATAATGTTAATTTTATTCAAGCATAGTTTATATTTTGTCTGTGCTAGTTTTCCCTGCAGTTTTAAAGAGATTATATTACTTTGCCCATTTAGGGGCAAAATGCCCTTAAAGCCCCCATCCCTGCTTTGCCAAACAGTAAACCTTATGTAAGGTGATTATGTTTGAGCTTTCACAGGGTTGATGACAACTTTTTCACGTTAGAGTTTTCGGTCCTGGTGTTCGGCTACTCGGGCCCAAGCAAGCATCTTTAGAGGAGGTCACATGCTTCTCCATGCCCAGAAGCAGCAGGCTTTTGTATCGGCTCCATTGAAGCACTGGGGAGCTCTGTGTACATATCACTGTTGGGAATCTCTGGCCTGCTCTGCAACATGAATGTACTGCATACCTGCAACCTTCTACTGTTGGCTTTTTTTTCATTTTGCAATATGCTTACTTTAAAGTGTACTTTGGCTTGTGTCATCTTTTGCAATGTACATGTGCTTCTCATGTTTGATGACTTGTTTGTTCAAGGTTACCAGAGAAATACGCAAAGATTTCCTCATAGTGCACTGAGCAGAAGAATAAAATGAAAGTTCCAGTTGCAAGGTTGTTAATTTTTGTTTTATTTCCCTAAGGCCGGCTCTATACCTCTTGCTTTGCAATAACACATGATTTTAAATGGCACCCATACACACTAAGGAAATGCATGGTAATGCAGTGTGGTTGGTTCCCAAAAAAAGGGTCAGGTATTGTTCCCTGTGTGCCAGGGTGGCATAACGTGCATTAATGTGCTTGTGGTAACACAGTGCAGCACACCACAAAGGTGTGGATTCTTTAATTGAAGTTTATCTGAAGACAAAACCTAGAGAGAGATTTTAATTCCCTTTTTCTTCCATAAGTGCAACAGGAAGTAAGAGGAAACCTCTGCAGGAAGGAAAACCCCTCCATAGCCAGTTTACACTGGAACAGGTCTGCCCATTGGTAGATTTCCCCTTAGTTCCTGTACCAGTGCCAACTGTAACATTTGATTTCCCATCATTTGCCCCTGTGGTAAATTGACGAGGACAAATACCGTGTTTCCCCCGAAAATAAGACACTGTCTTATATTTTTTTTGCCCCAAAAAAACACACTAGGTCTTATTTTCAGGGGATCTTATTTTTTTTTTGGTATGGTAAGCATGAGAATAATATTGTTGCTCTTTCTTACTTTTCCTACTGTCAGTATCGGTAATGCTGATCCCTTTCTTTCACTTTCACAGGCGGAGTGCACCTGGTATCACTCCGACTGTCACAGTAACCGGCGCTTTAGAAGAAGTATCGGCTAATGCGGCTCTGCTCCATCCGCCGCCGCAGCCTTGCTTTCTACAGCGCCGGGTCCTTTGCCATCAGGGGCAGCGGTACCAGCGGTGCAGCAGTGGGGACATCAGACAGTGGACAGCGTGGTGAAGTACGGTACCATTTACCGGTACACATTATGGTACAATACCATTTCATTAAGCAGTGCCTTCAGGGGGACAGCAGTTGGTGAAGTATGGTACTGGAGTGCTCCCTGTCACTGCGCCGGCCGGAGGGTGTCCCCTGTCATCCCCTTAATACGATATGTCCCTGCAGGCTGATACCATCTCTCCTGCTCTTTAAGTTCCCCCTCACATGCTACCACCAAACCAGGTCTTATTTTCGGGGTAGGTCTTATATTACAGGAATCTTGAAAAATAGTGCTAGGTCTTACTTTCGGGGGAGGTCTTATTTTCGGGGAAACAGGGTAGGGAGGGTGACTCCCCCCAGTGGATGCAGACATAGAAATAAAATTCCAGCAGTTCTAACCACTCATTACTCTGAATTTGTGCTGACCTTCCGTCTGGAGGGTGACTACTTTGTTCCCCTTAGTCTCTGTGTGTGTTGTAAAGTAGCCACCACTCCAAGCTCGTTCCCATGATGGACTGCAATCTCAATACAAATAAGCTACCTGTACATGAGATTTTTATTATTCAGGATTTATAGTCCATCATGGGAGTTGAGAGATGATTTGAAGATCTAAAGCTGAGTGATACATAGATAAGCTACATTTTTGTCAATAGGTAGGGTACATGAATGCATTTTTCCGAATTAACCCCTGAGTTTAGCATCGCTTTTAAAAAAGGGGCTTTAGATAACCTTTAAGCTGAGAGACCCACGTATACAGTATATAGAGTACAAATATTGTGCAGAGAGCTTTTAAATGCTACTGGTGCAGCTTTGTTGTAGGTCTCCCTGCTGGGATTGCAGATAATAAAGGAAAGTAGTACAGATAAAGACCAATTTACAAAAATATTGGTAATGAAGATATCCTCTAAGGGCCATTTTGCGTGCGTGTTAATAGCAAACATTTGGGAAATATGTAGAAGCCTTTCCAAATGCTTTGCTTAATCTTACAAATGGAAGAAAATGTGTTCATATGCATTCATGTTTGAGATAAAGGGTTTGTCTTGCTGCATTCTGCTGTGCTTTGGTTTGGACGCTGCAAGAAACATTTAACAGGTATTGAAGCATGTAAATACTTCCTGATATCAGCCTGAAATACAAGCTGAAATGCTACTAAAATACTATATGGGCTTTCATGGAAGCATTTGTGAAGCCTCTGATATTTGTTTTCTGGTTAAAGGAGTTTGTTGCAGCATATTCTATCCTGTTTATAACATCACTGTAATAGGAATACATACTAGAGTTGTTTTTGATAATGCAATCAAAGCTTACTTGAAAATGTCCTTTTATGTAGTGAATGCTGCCTTCCATCTGCCCATTACTTTCAATAACTTCCTGGATTCCCAGCGTGCTTTGCATCTCTTTCCCTGCTGTTTGTAATTCAGTCTCGATTTCCCAAGACTACATGGCCCATAATGCATTGCTTCCAGCATGCATTGGTAATGTTACATTGTCAGATGTTGAGTTGCAGTTCAGAAGGCAAGCTTTGTGAGAGTTGCCACTCAAGCATATTCACCGGGCTGAGTGAAATTGTGTCAGTGCTTATCTTCAATAAGTAAGTTTACACTACCATATCAATATGGTTATTAGGAGTGTGATAGAACTTATGGAAATTCAATAAAGAAGTACATATGCATATTTAGTTTTTGATCACAGATACCTTTCAAGTTTGTGCTTTTATTTCTTCCACTTCTTAAATGATGAAAAAAAATGATTTTGTGTTTTCTGCTTTGATGAACTGTTGAAGTTGGTTCTCTAAAGGTGATTCTCTAAAGGCGTACAGTTTTTGAACACCAATCCGGTGCAGAGGAATGTTTTTAATTTGAAATTTCTAATCATAAATTTGTATATTATTTAATTGAACTAAGTGAATCATTCTCACTGAATTTATCGAATGTTTCTCATTCTGCTATGTTTCCTTTTCAGCTGCTTTATTTGGTCTTTTGCACTGGTAAGATTTGTATTTCTTTCTTGGGGTACTGTTAATCTTCTTTCTTGTTTTTAACGATTAGCCTACTCTAAACTGATCAGTGCTGGTTTGGTTTGTCTGGTTGGATTAAGCTGGCCATACACTGTGACTGTTCTACTTCCTTTTCATTCAACCCGCGGCCTGAACAAAAAAAAATAGAACAGATTCCCCCATCAACACTTGCGAGCGTTGATCGAGGAATCCCCCGCCGTTTGCATTGTATTCTTGACGGTGCCTGCTGACAGAATACCTGGACAGAGCCGGCGGCTCATCGGTCGAACAAAGCGGGCAGCCAAAGATTTTCCGACCCGCTCCTTCGATCAGCTGATTGAGGGATGTCGGCCAAAAGGGTGCTGACAGCGGCATCCACTGTGCGAATTTCGTCCAGTACATAAAGACCCGGCTGAAAGTTGCATAATGTATGGCCAGCTTTACTCTCCAGCTTTTTATATTTCTTAAGGTGGCCATACACTTAACAACCATTGCAAGACCTTAGTCTTGCGATGGTTGTAAAGTAATTTAAAAAACGTACGATCTGCCCATCTTGGACAGGCAGATCGTACTTGCGATCATCGCAAGCCCGCCCCCTTAAGGGGGCGCACACGGGCAGTGTGCGCTGGTTTTCTAGCATGCTCCTTAGACAAGACGTGCGACCATACAGTAGAAACGGTCGCACGTCTTCATTCACACTGCACGATTCTCGTACGATCGCGGGATTTCCCGCGATTCTCGTACGAGAATCGTGCAGTGTATGGTCACATTTAGGATCTCTATAACAAAGTCTTTGGGTCTTCCCACTTGCTATGGCTACTGTGTAGGAGCTATCGTTAATGGTCAGGAATGAGAGCTTGGGTAAGGAGACCTCATAGCTATATATGCATATTTTCTCTCATGACTGATACTCTCACACTCTCTAACCATTTGCTGTCCAGGACAATTTCTTACTATTTGCACACACATGATAAAATCTTGGCTAGAAAACTGCTTAAAACTCCCAATCAATTATATATTTTCTGAAAGCAGAGGCTTTGTAGAATCAAAAAAAATGTTAGTTGCAATTTTTTTATGTTGCATGTTATTTGTGAAATGTTTATCAAACCAGTATTTTTAGAGTAAAGTACACTAAAATGAACTTTAGTGCACAGAAACAGACTATAATACCCAATTTTTGGTAAAATATAAAAGACGGGGTAACATCTGGTAAGCTGATACCAAACATGTCAAGCCTTAAAATTCATCAGCCACCTATGTAATAGCAAATATGATGTGACAGGGGTCTCCTTAAAGAGGACCTAATATCCTAGGGACCCCAAAGAAGCTGATGAAGCAGCAACCTGCTTCACCAGCTTCTTCTCCTGGCTCTAGGAGCCGGAGAATGTGCACTGTGACACCGGAAGTGATGTATTACACATCGCTTCCGGGTCCAGTGATCGGAAGAGAGATCAGAGGCTAGAAGCTTGCTGATCTCCCTCTGACCGATGCAGGGAGACCCGCCGCGCCGGTCCCGGCTGTGCTATACAGCCACCGGATCGATTGTACCTGAATAGCCATTGTCGGCTGTTTAAAATGGTACTTTTAATACTTGCATATTAACCGGTTCAGAGGATGTGTGTATATATGTGAACCTGCCTGAAGTGGTTAATGTCTCTGAGTGGTCAGTCATTTGCATCTAAGACCTGCAATTCCTGTTTGATTTAAATATGCTGCCTATTTTCTACCTCCACCTAACGAAAATAATGGCATCGTATGGAACTTGACCTTTAGTACCACCTGTTAGCAAGTCTTTCCTCCTTATTTGTATTCAATTCCATCCTTGCAGACTGCTTTCAGTAGATATTAAGCCCTCCAATTAGGCAGTCTGATTATCTTGATTACTTGCATACATTAGTTTCAATGGCAATTATTGTCTTGGCTTCTCAAAACAGATTGTAGGCACTACACGCAGAAAAACTGAACATGAAGTAACAATGTTACCAATGGAATGTTACAATTTGTTTTCTAGGCCGCAATAAATGAATGACCTTCATGTAGTAATAATGTATTTAGTAATATAGTAATAATATGCCTTAAATTGATATGAAAGTCACAAGTTTTTTTAAGCTTTTTCAAATGCTGATTAAATCACTTCCAATGGTTGCTGCTTTTTAGTGTTTAAAAGCTTGCATTTCCTGCAGAATCAACTGGTCCCCTGAACACTGGCCCTGATATCCTGTTTTAGGGTTGCTCCTTTCCCTTGCAGGGAGTATGGAGCCACCCTTGTGTGTGACAGTAAGCGGAGCAGTCCATTTCGCCCTGCTGCCCTCTCCTCATACCTCCCTTCTCCACGCTATTAGATGAACAGCTGTTGGAGACTGTTATGTCCCTTATGATCCTGTACTGAAAGGGAAGTTCAGGGAAGCCAGCTGTTCAGAAACCAGATGAACAAGTGCTGAAGCAAAAATATAAAGAAATACTTTGCTAGGCTTTATTTCTTTGATCTGGATTTATTATTTAAAAAAAAAAAAAAAGTTTAAGAGTCTGTTGCTGTGCAAAAAGGCCTGCAATAGAGGATTGTACATACCTGCCCCGCTGCCAGTTCCTCTGATCTTTGCGCTCTTACTAGAGTAAGGGCCTCTCCACATCTAACACACTTTCAAGATTGTTGGATTCTGTGTCCCCTGCCACATGCAATCGTTCCTTCTGCCGGCCCCTCCCTCACTACAGCACGCAATAGCGTCCAAGGGGTCAGTGGAAGGAACCACAGCGTGCGGTGGGGCACGTAGTATCTATAGTTCTTAAACATTTCTCTCTGCCCTCCTATAGATGTGAGTTGCAATATATTACATTTTTGTTCTTTGTTTTAGATACGCTTTATGTTACGGGTCAAACAGCAGCTTACCGAGATTTTACTTTGTCACTAATAAAAATAGCCTAAAGTGACATTAAACCCTCAGATTTTTTAACATAAACCAATACTGTAATGTGGGCCTTACTGTAATCCATGGTTGTTTCCTTTCTCTTTGCTGCTCTTCCTTTTAAATCTGTATCTCTTCTCATGCTTGGGGAGAACTTCCCTTTGCAGCTGAGTGCCTCTTCCTGTAGTGCTGGCTCAGGTTGTGAACCTTCACACAGACACCATGTAGCTATTCCAGAGACAAGGCAGTCTGCTGCAAAACAGAAGTTCTGCCCAGCATGAGAACAGATACAGATTTAAAAGGAAGAGCAGCAAAGAGAAGGGAAACAACCATGGATTACAGTATTGTTTTATGTTAAAAAATCTGAGGGTTTAATGTCACTTTAATAGTGCTGTTGTTTACATGTGTCCTTTGATCCATAGGCGTTACATATCAACACTTTTTGAGAATGACCGCCATTTTTCTCACCTTTCAACACTGGAACGAGAAATGGGTTTCCGTACTGAAATGGTAAGTTTTTTTTTTACTGATCTTTATTAAAATGAGACCATTGTCTTCCAATGTGATTTGCTTTTATTGTGTGTCTTTTTAGTACTGTTAAAAACAAAAACTGTACATTCCAGACTCTAAGTTTTCTTTTTGAAACTAACCTTTCTTCATGGCTATGTTTACCATAAGGGCATCCACGGGACTGTGCCTAAGGCTGGTCGTACACTTACGGTTTTTTCTTATTCGGCTCGGTGGCCTGAACGAGAAAAATCTTGAAGCGGCAGCCACTGGTCGGCCAAGATTTTACGGACTGGCTCCTTTTCCAAAATGTAATTGAAGAATCAACTTTTTGTGGAATAGAGGGGTGCCGACTGGGCTACATACTGGTCGATTATGGCCATTTAAAAGGTTATTTCCACTTTTGCAGCCAAATTGGGGTAACACCTACTTTTATTTTTATTACATGTTCCCTTAAAAATAAATTAAAATTGTTGCATGCATATTACATGCTCTTGTCTGAAAGAAACGTTTTTCTGTGTATTGAATGTTCCTCTAGAATGTAAGGGGGCTGGACAGGTTAATGCCGACATATTTAACCAGCTTCCTGGCCAATCAGCATGGAGCTGACCGAACAGCTGGCTCCATGCTGATTGGCTGGAAAGCCGGCTTCCCATCCGCCTACCAGCTTCCTGATTGGATCATTACTGACAGCATGGCTTCCTCATTAGCCGGGAACTCGGCTCGATGCTGATTGAGCTTGGCTGGGAAACCGGCTTCCCAGCCAATAAAGCAGGTTAGACAACATGGAGCCAGTTTCTCGGGCAATCAGATTGCCCGGTAACCTGGCTCCATGGCAGCGGAAGCACCGGTATTGGTACTTGGTATCAATGAGTACCGAAAGCAAAGTATCGGTACTCATACTCGATACATATAAATATATATATTAGGGGGTTTCTCAAATTTGACTGCAAAGGGGAAATACACTTTAAAGCGGACCTTTACCCCCTTTTGACTAAAAATAACGCCATGCTGATATAAAATCATAATTAGTTAAACAAACATATTTTTCTTTTACTTACAATTTTTTTCTACTTCCTGGTCCACTTTGGCACAAATTATGTAATCGTGCCCACACATTGCATCCTGGGAAGATAAACATCATCAGAGCAGTGGTGGGAAATCTCATCTGTAATCTCATGAGATCCCAAAGAAAGGCATTTCCCTCCCCTGAGATGATGTGCATGATCACTTGTCCTAGCCACCGGTGCCAAAGTTCCAGGAAATAAAGAGAGATTTAGTAATCTGTCCTTAGTAAAAAAATTGCCACTTTGAGAAGAATGGGGAGTAAACAAAAAAAACTATAAGTATGTGTTTGTAGATTGCCATTACTAAACATTTCTGAAGGTGTATTTGTAGTTATTTTGGAGAAAAGGGTAAAGTTTCTTTTTAAGGCAACAGGGTAAGCGGGAGGGGTAATCTTTGTGACTGAATTTAACAAAAAAACTGTGGAGGGATGGGGTTTAGGGTAGTTTGAGAGGAGTCTGAAGACTTACTGTAGTTCAAGAAGCATGAATCCTCCTCTATTGTCTCTTGTTTGTTGATCTGTACAGTTAAAAAAAAAAAAAAAAGGGGGAAATAAAAAGCAGACTTGTCATGGTCAGAGTATTTGTACCCAAGTGCATTTTAGTATAGAGATTTGTAGTGTACCCCCTGTTCATCTTAAATCTGTAAAGTTATTTTTACATTTGTAAATTGGACACAGTCATGTGACATTATATTCTATTTTAGTGAGTGCCTATTTTAAGTTACTGTTTAAGTACTTTTTGGTATCGCTTCACATTTTTTTAAACTTGCTTTTTCCTGTTTTTTTTATTGTATAAAATGTGCTATGGTGATTCCACAAGGCTTTGTTGCTGTCACTGTACTTCCTGCTTAACATATTTTGAGACTCATAGACCGTGACTCGGGGGGCGAGCAACTCTGACCCTCCAGCTGTGCTTTAACTGCACATCCCAACATTCCTTTGCCTCTGGCAGTCATGCCTATAACTGTCATTGTGGTACAATTCCTCATGGGACTTTCATATAACAGCTGGTGGGCCGGAGTTGCCCACCCCTGGTGTGACTCATAGAACGTGTCCAATAGATCTAAAGTCTGCTAATACTTTTAGACTAAAAACCCTCCTGTGTGTTTCTTAAAAAAGAAAAAAATAGTAATTTTGTTATTGGGGTCTTGACTACCCTGACTTCGGAGCTAATCCCTTTCAAGTGCCATTATCCGGTTCAGTAAGAGTATCATTGCTCTCATTCATACAAGCCTCCTTTCTTTTATTTAAGCACAGGAGAAATTGATCTGGGAAGTATGAACAAATGTATGCTTCCCAGATCTTTTTCTCTTTTAATAAAATGTACTTGCATCTACACACATTTAGAGTATGTAATCTGCCTCTGGAAGCACAGATTTCGACTTTTTTTTTCTAAATGCAGCTAAACTGAATGCACCTGAACGCATGGAAATGCATTAAAACAACCTTTTTGTTCTAGCACTGTTGAGGACACTCCACCCTCTCAGTGATGCATTTTGTCCGCTTAAACTAGTTATATATGGGTCTTTTTTTTATGTCAACCTACAGGCTGAACCAAAACAATAGAACAGATTCCTCCATCAAAGCTTACCAGCGTTGATCGAAGAATCCCCTGCTGTTTCTATTGTATTCTGACAGCGGCTGACGGAGCCTGTAGATGATTGCTGCAAGGTCAATTCAGCAGAGAATTTTTCCATCTTGATCAAGCGATGCCGGGCGGAAGGGTGATGACAGCAGCACCCACACAGCGAATTCCAGCTGGTACCTCAAGAACCGGCCCAAATTTGCTGCATGTATAGTCTACTTTAATTGTAGTGGGGTAGGCATTTTGAAATTCTAAAACTATGATTTAAGCCCCCATTTCAGGGAAAACGCATTAGAAAGAGTAGCTGAGTGAAGTGTCCTCAATAGTGCTGGAAGGATAAAGTTTTTTTATTCCTATTGGAGCAGCAGTGTGCAGCTTTTTTTATATGTACATGGGCTGGTTTAGGTTTTGGTTGAGGAATACAACCCAGAGATGTGAGCAACCGTATCTAAGCGGCTGAGTTGATACCAGCAGACCTTCTTTTTTTTTTTAAGCTAAGTTTTATTAAAAGTTTTCAGAACAAAGAAATCAAAGTAAAGGGAGCAGGAGTCACTGATGTGGTTATGCATACAGCGTAAGTATCAAATATACGATATGGACCTGATCATGGTCATACGCTGGAACCAATTTTAACACTAATGCACTTTCTAAGATAATTTACTGCAAGAAGACACAGGGGGGAAAAAAAAACATAAATCAAGAAATCTTTCGAAAAGGAGTTGAGCAGTTTGAGCAGAGAGAGACACTTCAGAAAAAGGACAAGGAATAAACTAAGGGAAAGAAAACAGACCATGGAAATAAGACATGATTAGGGGAATTATAGCGGCGGGCCTTTGAGAGGTTCTGGGGACACAGCAGGTGATGTATTGTCCTCACCTTCCACTATCGCTGAGATGACACAAAAGTTCACCACAGCAGTAAGTTTGTAGATTCATTTCATAGTACCCCCAACCAGCACGTAATTCTATAGGGAGTTCATCTAGCATATAGAAGACGATAGGACATTAGGAGAGAAATCTATTACCGTAGTTTATTGTTAGCTTAATGCTGTCTAGGTCGAAATCTTGAATCTTTCTGCTTTGCAATGTATTCTAGTTTCTTGGCCTGATTAGTTTGTCACATAATACAGAATATTTTTGAAAGGAAATCTGGCTAACAAGAGAGGACTTGGACGTGCAGTGTTCCACTAATTAGACAATATAACATGTTCCTGCGGAGTCTGTAAGTGTTAGTAGCAAATCGTGCCCACTGAGGCACAGAAGAAATTTGAGACGGAGACACCTCTGGGATATGCTGCAAAATTGTACAAATTCAAAATGTAGCAGAGTTTTTTTTTTAAACTGTCTAAAGATGATAAAATGAATTGTCTTGGTGGTAATGAATACATGTTTTAGAAATATTTATATATTTTATATCTAGATAAATGTATAAAGAGGGAAGCAGGTTGTTTACCACGACAGTAGAAGTGATTTTTTTTTCTGAAGATACGGGTAAACAACGCGATTTAACAGCCTTTGAACGTGCAATGATTGTTGGCGCGAGCCATGGAGAGAGTATCAGCAAAAGAGCAGCTGTTGTTAAAGTGTTTAAAGACTGGACTGTCAGCCGAAAATCTGGGTCTGAACGTGCGAATTGTGGCCGTCAGCGACTAGTCAATTTTAGGGCAGAACGGAGAGTGGCAAGACTGGTACAAGACAACAGAAGGGCAACAGTGTAGTGTCAGATTCCTCGCATCACCTTTCAACATCTCGTGGAGTCACGAGGCGTCCCAACAAAGTCATCTCCTGGAGTCATTTTGTGGCCCAACGAAGTACTGATGTGGTGGTCATAATAATCTGGCCACTCAGTGTATAGTAGAGTGTATATTTGCTGTAGTGATGTGTTAAATAGTCATGTATGCAGTTATGGATTAATCATATACCTATTATATGATGTTTGCACTATGCCATGTTGTATATTTTTAATAAACAACATTTTTTTACTTATTTCTGTCATATCTTTTACATGCATGCTATTTTATATTATTGTTATAAGATATTAAATTATATTTTTATATATCATTATGATAAGTTGTAAAATGAAATAATCACAGGAAGTGCGTGGTTTTTAGTGGATCCAAAATGGCATAGTCTTCCATCATAAGTGCTCCATAAAGACTTTATATTGGGAGCAAAAGAGCTTTTTCTATTCACATCCACACGTTTCAATCTTTTCACTTATATGCAAATGTTAATTTAACCATGGAAATCAATCAGACATTTGCTTTGTGCTTAACAAGACAGATAAAAGTTAATTGCTGATTGTTATTATCTAAATGTACTGTGGAAACTTAATGCGTTATATTAATATTAAGGCTTTTACTTAGTGATCTCTTTGGCAAGGTTCATCCATCATTTTTAAATGTTTTCACAGGGCCTGTATTATTCTTATTTCAAATCTGTCATTGAAGCACCATCGTATTTTTCGGGGTTGCATCTGATCATGAATGATAATGTTACAGAATATCCTAGTGTAATAAACACTTTTCATGAGGGCTCACAGTATGTTCCTATATGTGTATAGAGTAGCTTTGTGTAGCACAGGCAGAGCCAAATTTAACAAAGGTATGTCTGCCACTCTGTTTATTAAAGGGTTGCTTTTAATGTCGACCAATTTGTGAAGGTCTGTTAGTGTTCATTACTTTCAGTGTCCGTTATTGGCTGTCAACCTGTTTACTTGTAAGATTCGGCTTATTATAAGGAAGCTTTGACTTCCTCGATTGGGTCACTTTTTCCAAAGACAGGGGAACAGCCAGAGACAGACTGGAGGTACCTGTTTTTTGCAATTTGTGAGTAGCAATATTTTTTTAGATAAATAGGGCCACCAGTCTATGTTTAATTTATATGATAGGATGTTTTTTATTTCCAAGATCCCCTTTTAAAATAATTAGAGAGATAGATACTGTGTATATTTAAAATGTTAAACGGCTGCAGGAACCCCCTGCTGTTGGATCTTTTATTAGAGTTTGATACTTCAAATTAGGGGGTATACAAGCATGTTTACCTCTCCTTCTACAGTGCTGTGCTCTGTGCCTGAGAGGCCAATTGCAAGGTCATAAAAATATACATGGGGGCGGAGAGTTGTGCCTAGCCATATGCAAATTCTGACTCTTAGAATGTTTTGATAAGGATTTAGAGCTCCATTGATATGACACCTTTATGGTGTTAATTTGCATTTTTCATACAGATTCAGATGTAGAACAGACACATCTAGTACAAAGGGTAAAATAATGTTTTATTTCTCATTTGTTCTTTAAAAAGAATTTGCGGTGACATTTATGTAAATATCCACACTGCAGTGTATTTTTCATCTTTTCTTCTTAAAACTGCTACTTCATTATTTGTACAGAGTTGGATAGCTACAAAAGGCACCATTCCTAGATCTTCGTTTTTTTTGCGCAGTTGGAGATTTTTCCACCTTTTCAGCTTGTTTTATTAAACGGGAAATTTGCTTTTAAAATCTTGTTGCCAGTAGCATCAAATCCTTTTCTCCATGCAGGTGATTTTGGCCAGCTGGTTCCGTACTTACACCACAACAATGAAATTTGTTGGCATTGAGACTAAAATCTGCTGGACAGTTAATCGAGGGGGTGATCTCAGTCCCGTTGAAAGCTGTGAAGGTAATAGAAGGTGACATTTTGTCTAGAAATGTTCTTTCGCTCTCGAGCGTCATTTATTTTTTTAAAATTTTTTTTTTTTATAGTTTTTTTTTCTTTTTCAGGTCTTGGTGATCCTGCCTATTTTTATGTCACCTTTATATTTCTTTTAAACGGACTAATGATGACCTTATTCTATATCTATGGGACATATTTAAGGTAAGCATTACACTGCATTATTATTAGTGTGCAATAATAGTGATTTTCACTGTCATTGTTGCTCATACTTCGGTGGGAGCATGGAACTTTAAACCACAGCTTGTTTTTACGCATCTTTAGCCCGCTGTCAGCTCTCTGCCACAGTGTATCTAATAAATCCCATTAAAGGGAAGCTATCACTTCTATTGTGCTATCACATAGGGGGCTTGTCATCCCCTTATATGATAACAATTAAGTTAAGTAAAATAAAAAGTTTAAAAAATTTAAAGTGAAATAAAATCAAAAAAATAAACACCCAAAAAATGTTGGGAGCATTGACTGGCCCATGTAGTCCAATTTCAATAGAATAACTACTGTAGCTCAAATTACTGAAAAGGTTAATGCTGGTTCTGATAGAAAGGTGTCTGAACTAACAGTGCATCGCAGTTTGTTGCATATGGGGCTGGGTAGCAGCAGACCAGTCAGGGTGCCCATGCTGACCTGTGTCTACCAACAAAAGTGCCTACAATGGACAGGTGAGCATCAGAACTGGACCATGCAGCAATGGATGAAGATGGGCTGGTCTCATGAATCATGTTTTCTTTTACATTATGTGGATGACCAGTGTGTGTTGTTTATCTGGGGAAAAGATGGCAACAGGATGCACTATGGGAAGGAGGCACTTTGGTCCTTTGGGCAATGTTCTGCTTGGAAACCTTGGGTCCTGCTGCCATTTATGTGGATGTTACTGTGACACTTACCACCTACCTAAACATTGTTGTTGATCAAGTACACCTCTTCATGATAAAGGTATTCCCTGATCGCAGTGGCCTCTTTCAGCAGGATAATGTGCCCTGCAAAAATGGTTCAAGAATTGTTTGAGGAGCACAGCAACGAGTCTGAGGTATTGACTTGGCCTTCGAATTCTGCAGATCTCAATCCAATTAATCATCTGTGGCATGTGCTGGAACAAATAAGTCTGATCCATTGAAGCTCCACCTTGCAATTTTCAGGACTTAAAGGATCTGATACTGATGGCTTGGTGCCAGATATCACAACATACCCTCAGAGGCCTAGTGGAGTCCATGCCTCAATGGGTCAGGGCTGTTTTGGTGGCAAAAAAGAGGACCTACTCAATATTAGGGGGGCGGTCATGATGTTATGGCTGATCGGTGTATATATGTGTACAAAATTGCTAACGGCTCTCTTTTAAAGCCTTACTGTAAACAGCAAGAATCTCCAGGTTTCTGCATTCCACATCCAATACAATGTATGAACGCCTGACACCCAGGGTATATAAATTTTTTTCTGTTTTTATTTTTGTAGTGGCAGTCATCTTGGAGGCTTTGTCACAGTCGTGTGCTTTTTCTATAACCATGGTGAGGTACGTATATTTATTTGTTAAACATGCCTGTACTGTATATATATTATAGGAATTATTAGAACAAATCAAATGGGAATTAATTCCTATGCAGGTGCACTATGCACCTCAGATTTTATTCCTTTTTAATTATGGCAAGTTTAAAGTGCAGCCAAAGCCAAAACATTCAGTTTTGCATAGGGTAGAGAGGAATTATGACGCCTCTAAGGTTTTATTGCTGTATGTGCCCCTGTTTGGGAGATTCACCCTCTCCATTTGTCCCAGTGACTGCTATAAGTGAAAATGAAAGAAAATCCCAAATTTAGTTTGTCATCAGAACATCCCCGTTATCCGGAATCCACAGGGATTGGTAGATTCTGGATAAATGTAGTTTCTGGTTTCTTGAGAGTTACTATTAAAAATAGGTCTAACTAATCCCATACTATACCATGTCATAACATAAACTCTGTATTGGCTTCATATTAATATTGAAATGCAGTAATAAAAGACAAATAGACACACAATCGTTTCCAGGATAATACATGCTGCAGATCAGCAGAACAGTGAGATAGTTTAATACCAGATAACATAGACTTTACTGTAGATAGGAAATCTTCCAATGGGGACACTATTCCTTTTCTTTGGAGGGATTTCTTTGACTTCTGTTGTGACTATCAGCCACGAAGTGAAGGGAAATCTCCCCAATGGGACACGGATAGCAGAAAAAAAAAAGCTGACAGGAGTTATAATTCTCCCTTACTCTATCCAAAACTTAAAAAAAAAAGGTTTAGCTTTAGTGCTAAATTGCTGCCAGTTAAAGATTTCTGGAAAGGCCTAAAACTAGTGTGCATCAAAAAACTAATGTTTTAGTTTTACGGTGCTTATAGTTGAGCCCCAGCACCATTACAAAAAGCTTCAGCATTCGACTGCAGAAAAATCCTGCTGTAGGTAGAAGTACATCTACACTCTTTGCAGTGGTCTGACATGATCCTCGCTTAGTCAGATGTTGATGCCTTTTTCTCTACAGTCTTCATGCTGTCATTTAGACACAGATCCAGGATAGTTCAATATACACCTTTTAATATACTGAGGACTACTTTGAGAAAACACATTCTACATCAGAAAAAGGGTTTTGTACTATAATTGATCATATAAATTATCTTCAATACATGAGTATGTAAACATTTGTCATGGAATTCTGTTGAAGGACTAGGCACTCATTGGCTAGTATTATGTAACGGTCTCAGTAAATATAAGTGGAAATATGAATCTTATTGTGTTTTTACCTTGTTTTATATATTTGTCTTTTTCTTATCTTAGTCCTAATAAAATCTCTTTATATCTGTAGAGCACAAGAGTAATGTGGACTCCGCCACTACGTGAAAGCTTTTCATATCCATTCCTTGTTCTGCAGATGTTACTGCTTACGTACATCTTAAGGTACTGATCTTTACAGATTTTCCAACTGAACAGGTCAAGAGAAAAAAGGTTTTCACTGAAAGTGTCTGTAGAAATTGTAATTATAGACCTAGGAATCTGTGTAGGCCTAATATCTGTACTATTAATTGGTGTACAGTCTAAAAATATTCTCTGACACACTGCTTATTTGTCAAGGGCTATTGTATGATGTATAGTGACATTTGCTGCTTACGTATGAGGGCATTGTTTTACCGGTTCTGTGGTCCAACCTAACAGATTTTGCTGTGCAAATTGTTTTTTGTTGGCTTTACTTGCCTTGAATGTGTAGCGTGATAGTGTCTCTTTAATGAAGGCAAAGACACATAGTCTAATCATTTTAAAGTAACTATGTCTTGACCCAATTCTCATAAGGCAGGAATTACACCATTCAGGTTCTTGTCAAATCTTTGGTTTCTTTTTCTTAATTCAAATTAAAACATCTGTCTGTAAAACAAAAGCATCTACAGGACCCTTTTTTGCAGCTGTACGGGTTTTACTGAAAATCAGTTGTTTCTTTCTTGATGGTTATTAAAGTGCATCTCTAGGCAAAGGAATGGGGAAATCCAAAATTTTAGAGTTGTCCCCATAACAAGAGTTAATGGAAAATCTTCCAATGGAGATATCTGTTCAGGGGGCAATTGTCTAAGAGGGGAATTATCCTCACTTTGAGAGTTTTCCTCTAACTTCCTGTAGTGTCCCTGAGAGAGAAAGTGAAGAGAAATTTCCTCAGTGGTATACAGACAGTAAAAGATAACCTGGCAGGAGTTTTAACCCTTTCCTTCTCTAAAACTTAAAGAAAAAAATGGGGCTAAACTTAAAGAAAAAAATGGGGCTATACATACACTTTAAAGTAGTACTCAAAGCATAAGCGACATTCCCTGCTGAATATCCACACTTAAAGGGTTCACTTTTCACCAGGCAATTGAAAAGTCAAATTTTGTCGATCAGAGGGGTGCTGGCAGGGTGTCCCACAACTCAAATTTTGGTCAGTTCATCAGGAACTGGCCAAGATCCACTTTCTGCATGGCCAGCCTAAGCCTCCTTTTAGGAACATCTTTCAGCCAGCATTAGCGTCCTTACAGAACAGGCTACTTTTGGCTAGTTAAGAAGCAGGCATCTAATGTAAAAGTTTAAAAGGCTGACAGTATAATTTTATATGACCTGCACTATATGTTTATAATTGGAAGCTTCTGATGATGTACCAATAAAAATGTTGTTTGCTTTATAGGACAACGAACATCGGTAGAAGAAGCCTGATTGCACTTTGTGCTTCTAATGTCTTTTTTATGCTTCCGTGGCAGTTTGCTCAGTTTGTTCTTCTAACACAGGTAAGCTTTCCGAAAGTTGCATGCTTACAGTACTATACTATCGTGCCGGCAATTTACGCAGTGCTTTACATAGTTGCACATTGACATCAGTCCCTGCCCTCAAGGATCTTACAATCTAAGGTCCCAAATGCCACACATACAGGGCCAATTTAGACAGGAGCCAATTAACATACCAGCATGTCTTTTGGAGTGTGGGAGTAAACCGGAGTACCCGGAGAAAGCTTGCGCAAGCACAGAGAGAACATGCAAACTCCTTGTAGATAGTGACCTGGCCAGGATTCAAACCAGAAACCCCCAGTGCTGCAAGGCGTAAGCGCTAACTACTACGCTACTGTGCTGCCCATATTACTCGCATTACATTTAGCCCTGTCCTCCCTGGCCCTGTGATGCATTCATTGGGTTTCAGTTCTTTCCACCATAGAGTCTCAGCATCTCGTGTGGGTGTTACTTAAGGTAGTCTGTATGCAAATACAGCCTGAATAGGCTACTACTAGGCCTACTTCTGCACACTAACACCCACCTATAAAAGCATTTCGATATTTGCATAACTCCTCCCAGAAGCCAGCTGACTGCGTACATCAGGCCTGAGGGCTCTTAAGAGGAATACTGCGTAAGGGGGCTGTGATAGAGCACCCTGCCAACCCCTCCCACCAGCCATTAATTGCCCGCATAGCATAGAGAAGCACAGAGACCCAGCCATAACATCACTGGATCAGGGGAAGGTGATATATAAGCCGATTACGTGATAGCTTTAAAGGAGAACTATGAGGTGACTGCTTTTCACTCATGAAGGGGACAGTCTGCTGAACAGTTCTACTATAAGCTGATGGTCGCTAAAGCGGCCATCAGCTTATAGTAGAACTGTAAATGCCAGGTCCGTACGACGTACTGAGCTGGCCAGCTGGAAGCACTTTTGTAGCTCCATACGACGTCCTTGGCAGCGAAAGGGTTAAGCCGTATCTTCAAATCTAACAATTTCATGTATATTTTTAAAAAATATATATTTTTGTATTTTTTTCAGATTGCCTCTTTATTTGCTGTATATCTCATTGGCTGCCTGGATTCTGGCAAGTTTTTGAAAATACTATATACCCACATGGTAAGGTTTGTTATATTCTGCATTTTTGTTTTATGATAACATTTAGACCAGGGGTGGGCAGCTCCAGCTGCGCTTTAACTACAAGTCCCAACATGCCGCTGCCTCTGGGAGTCATGCCTGTAACAATCAGTCTTGCTATACCTCATGAGACCTGTAGTTACTCAACAGCTGGAGGCCTGAAGTTGCCCACCCCTGATTTAGACTGATAGACACTATTAAGTAAGACTAGGGTGGGCAGGTGTATATATGGCTATGCATAGTAACTGTTGACATCTCCAAACATAACGGCAGGATCCAGGTTTGTATTGTTCCATTCAGTACTTGACAACCTAGAATATCAGCTCTAAAATTCTATCATACTTTGTAGACACGAGTATTTTTGCAGCATCTTTTATGGTACTGCTCCTCTGTATAACATTTCAGTTTCTTGCACATTGACTTGTCTACAGGTATCACTGGCACTGTGTGTAATACTGATGTTTGGAAACTCCATGCTGTTGACGTCCTATTATGCTTCATCCTTATTGATTATATGTGTAAGTATTTGGTAAATGGGATAGTATTAACTCCTGTCCCTTTTGGCAATCTAGCCCTGTTATCTTAGTGTGCTGCAACAACTTTTGCAGCAGATTTATCACTTACATGTATCTTTGCATTCTAACGACGTGTATTTTACAGCTGATTGTTAAGAAGAGAATATTTGCAAGCCTTGAAATGAAGAATAAGTTTGTGAGTTGGGTAAGCTTTTATACAACTTGTCACTCTTTGTTTTATTCCTGACTTTATTTGTGTATTTAAAGTAGTATTAAACTCTTAAACATGTTTTGTTTTCGATAATGAATCCAGATCAAACGTGTACATTTTCCAGGCAAGTAATTTCTTTACATTTTTACTCAAGCACTTACAGTCATCATGTTCCTGAAATAGCTCCAAGTGTCTCAGCTCTGCTTCCCTGAACGTCCTGGCCAGTACAAGATCACAAGGGACAGCACAGTCTCCAACAACTGTCCATGTACTAGTTTGGAAAGAGGAGAGAGACTTACCTTGCTTTGCTTGTGTGTCTGACATACACAAGGGTGGCTCCATAGGACCCTGCAAGGGAAAGGAGCCACTATAAAACAGGATATCCGGGCCAGTGCTCGGGATCAGCTGATTCTGCAGGAAGTTAAAACTTTTAAACATGAAGGAGCAGCATCCATTGTGATTTCATCAGCATTTGAAATGGCATAAAAACATTTTGACTTTAATATCACTTTAATGTTGGTAGACTGCAAACAGACTGCCAATGATTTATGATCACCATTTAGTAGTGGAATAGAATATGTAGTAAAGTTAATAGTGGTTAAGCGGTTCTCTGAAACGTCTACCTTTTGCCTTAAATTCCTCCTGAGAAGTCGCAGTGCACTTCCTGCTGTGACTGTTCACAATATAAGGAAAACATTACAAATACTATACAAATCAAGACAAAATGGTAAGGAGGGCTCTGCCCATTAACCCTTCATCCTGCAATAGACTTTTTTTTGTTCGGGGGGTGCACAGCTTTCAAAGTATATGTCCTCTTTACCTGTCTGAATTAAACAATTTTTAGCATGACTAAGCCAACAAATAATATGTCTTGAGACTATCCCGCAGTTTAGCTCAAAGTCAACATCCCTTGTGCACCCAATGTAGTGTTTGAACTCCGTTTAGGTTGTGTCTTCCATATCTGTTCTATGCATAAATATTTTAGGCAAGTGTGCCAATTAATATTTTCTGCCAACGTCTTGTTATTTTATGCTAATTATGCAGTGAAAAGCCAGTGAATCAGTTTGATGTGTTTCCTTTTTTTTTCCGACATGCTTTTTTCCGGTGTATGTATATTTTGATATGACATGGTTGTGGATTACTTTGTTTTTTGTATCTGGAGCCTGAGCTCTCCCAAAATTTGAAGTCTTAAGAAGGGATGCACTGATACTGGTTGTTCGGTATCGAGTACGGATATTTTGCTTTCGGTACTCGTCGATACCATGTGCTAATACTGGTGCTTCAACCGGCATGTAGCTGGTTTCCTAGGCAATTAGAGAGCCGGGGTGGCTAGTAATGACATGCCACTCAGGAAGCTAGGAGATGGGTCATTACTCACTGCCCGGCTTCCTGATTGCCGGCTCCATCTTCTCCTACAGCACTGCCGGTCAGAGGAAATCTTCCACTGACCGGAAGTTCCAGTATTGGGGAAGGTATTGCAGCATTTGGGCGAGTACATGTACTCGCCCAAATACTCGGTATCGGCACCGATAACAATACTAGTATTGTTATCGGTGCCTAGTCTAGCTAGCATCCCTAGTCTTAAGTATTGGTTGATCTTCTTCATCGATGCCCACTAGGACAGGAGTAGGCAACCTTGGCACTCCAGCTGCTGTAGAACTACAGTAGTCCTATGAGGCATTGCAAGACTCTTGACAGTCCCAGAGATGACTCCCAGAAGCATGGTGGGACTTGTAGTTTCACCACAGCTGAAGTGCCAAGGTTGCCTACCCCTGCGCTA